>NW_020229357.1:20000-218147 GCF_003227725.1 Camponotus floridanus
TGAATCTTCACATTTTGTCGGTAAAATGTCGACTTTACTTTAGGATCCCCTTAACATGTGTAATAGTGATACATAGTTTAGTGTTATAAATCTTTATATTTTTAATCGATGAATAAAGATTAAAGAAATTTTGTCTGTCTTTCAATCTCTGACCAGCGTGTTTCTATGTCTCTTACGTTCAACATCCGAAAAAATTGATTGATCAATCTCCTCTTTAATGAATTTTTTTATCTAAAAGTGATTATTTTAAATTATCATCAGTAAATAATTTCGTAAATGTTATCTTATTATTATGCAATCAGTTTCATTATTGACAGAATTATAAAACAAAATATGTAGAAGATTGTATATAAAATATATAACATATACAAATTGTGTGTTTTATTTGCTGTTATAAATTTCTATGGTAAGTCAGGAGCTAATATTAAACATTTTTTGATAATAAACTTATGTTTGCAAATTTATAGTTTCAATGCCATAGCAAATAAAAATATTTTCAATCTAGCGCCTTGATGAGGACAACCTATCAAACTACTACGCGTGGTAGGTGTATATCAGAGTCCTGCGCAGACTATGGGCTAGTCGACTTATGGGATCTATTTTCCTATACACTAGTTGAGAGGCAATAGAAATTTTTTTTTATATTTTTATTTTTAAATTATTGTTTTATTTTTATTTCAAAAAATGTTTCAAACAACAATTGCCCAAAATAAGCTAATTTGTCGTTGTATGCATGGCAACGGAGGACTATGTTTCTGTTGAACTTATCAAAAATTCAACATCTCTAGCAAAGCTCTGAACAATATGAAAGTATTATTTTTGGATCGTGTTAAAATTATGAATTTGCGAACATACGTTTACTATAAAAAAATTCAATTTTAGCATTTCTATCTAGCAAAAATGTGTGTAACATTGATCTTGAAACAACATATTGTAAAATGTAAATTTTATAATAATTTAACGATAAATATCAAACTGTGATTCATTAAAATTACCTCGCCCAATTGTCCCTTAGAATATACATTGTTAATTATAACAGTTAATACCACCATCTCATCGATTTTCCTATCAGAATAAAATAGTATATTTATAATTAATATATACAGTAAACTTTTGTACCTATATATTTTTATGAAATATTGTTACGCGTAATAATGTGTAAATTTTCTGAAATTTTTGAATATGTCTTCAAGCATATGTTTAGAATTTTTGGCAAGAGTAGAAAGAAAAATGTTAGCAATTAATGCTTCAGCTCATTCTATCGATTTGGATTGATTACAAGATAGATTGACCCTAAAAATATGCATAAAAAATGTTTCAAAATTAGCTGGTAATTTTTTCTCTAAATAATTCAATATAATTTGAAAATTTTCGCTGTAAGATAAACATTCTAAAATTGTGTAATCAATCTCTTTCATGGAAAAATAAAAAGTTCTATTCCATGTAATACGATCTGCCGTTTTCAAACCATTACAATATGTCCACCTCTTTCATCCAGGCGAAATTCTACAAAAGAAAATCCAAAAGAGATGTAAAAATATTCTAGCGAAATTGTGCTAATTGTTCTAATGTTACATAAATAATTTTTGATGTAAGTGATAATTAATTTCTCAAACATGCACATAAAAAATATATAGAGAACCCTATAAAGAATCAAGTATTGTAAGAATAAGAAGAATTACTTGTTTTTCTTTAGGTCTGATAGATGCTTTTGCAATAGTTGATATGCCATTCCTATACATGAGGTATAATTCATAACACATTTCCACTTTGCGAGTTCTTGCTTTAAACATTCAGTATAATCATCATTGCTATCTTTGCCGAACAGATCCCATTCTAATTTAAGCAGTTCTCGCACTTCCTAAAAAAGCATCTGTTTATTTAATTTTTTTCATATTATTTACAAGGACGAAAATAATATATATACAAATATATATGTATATATGTATTTTTATATATGTACATATGTATATGTAATATGTATATACTCGTATGTAAATATGTATTTTTAGATAATTTTCTTTTAATAAGTATATGAAACTTTATAGCATGAACCATTACAATTTCCAAATTTACCGATCATTTATTGGAATAATTGTTTATATATTTTATATTATCTAAATACATTATTAATATATATATATATATATATATATATATATATATATATATATATATTGCTCTGTATACATTGATATGCCGATAGATGAATTTGCTATACAATCCTCTTTTTCCAATGTTATATATCACTTACAAATATGTTTTAAATGTTGCATATCACACAAAAAAGTCGGTTTTATAAATTTCAAATTTGTAAATTTTCATTTTTCATAGAACAATTTATTTTCAAATAGATTAATATTTGTGTATAGAATGTGATAAAATTAAAAATTTAAGTCAATTTGTATAAAATATTTAATAAAGTTTTTAAAATCGCCACAAATCTTTTATAACGGAAAGAAGTAATATAAGGAAAATAATTGAAATTGTATTCTATAATTTTTTTAAATTAAATATAAATTGTATCATTTATACCATAAATTTCACAATATTAGAAGATAATATTAGGAGAAAATAGCATTTCAAAAAACTTAAAATTTTTAAAATATAATTATTAAATTATATATAATATTTAAATTTAAATAATAATTAAAATTAAAAAATTAAGTCAATGTGATGGTTATAAGAAAAAATCTGATAATTGAGTATATGAATTAGGCAGAAAAAAAACCACACAGTATAAATGTCAAAAATTATAACAATGCTTAAATGATACAATATTGAATAAAAACTCCCAAAAAACATAAATGAGTCAGAAATTGCATGGTAGAGACGGTAACATAAGAGAGATTCAAGTTAGAAAAAATTAAGTTACAAATAAATATTATAGAAAGAGTTTAAATACAATAGATTAGTTACGCAAGATTAAATTCGCAAACGTTTCGATCTACTCCAGATCATTTTCAATGCGACAATAATAATAATATCGAAAGTGCAAATAAATTAAAATGATGATATAGAAAAGATAATTATAAATAATACTGGTCGCTCGCAACGGATAACAAAAAGATTCAAACTGTAATACAAGGTGAAACGCTCAAGTAAACAATCATGGTCAATATCAATAATACATATATATGAGATAAATACACGCATATTAACTTTCGAAATTTATAATTAAGAAACAAAAGAATTAAGTTCTTAGATAGCGAGAAATAGCCGTATGAATGTCCGCAAGCCTGCATGCTACTCACCAATGCGCAACACAAGATCGTGGCTGTGTAGAAAAAAGAGTGATGAGAAAAAAGATGGTATGCGCGTAGAGGACAGAGATACCGCATACGTTCCACACTCTGTATATCGTTGAAAAGATTCCTTATTATGCATTAATAATTCATGCCAAAGCCAGAATAATTATAATCTGAAAAATAAAGCAAGCAGAGCAACACGCATTCTCGCAAAACACCGCAACAGCTATAAAAAATTAGAAGTAAAGAAAAGATAGAAAAATTTTTTTGAGAGAATAATTAATACAAAAAAATGAAATTTTTAAAGAAAAGTTACATACAAGCAATTATGAAATATTGAAAGGATCGTAGTGAGAAAAAGCAGAGAAGAAATTTCTTGCGATAATTTTGCTCTGCTTTTTCTCACTGCGATCCTTTCAATATTTCATAATTGCTTGCATGTAACTTTTCTTTAAAAATTTCATTTTTTTGTATTAATTATTCTCTCAAAAAAATTTTTCTATCTTTTCTTTAGGATCGCAGTGAGAAAAAGCAGAGCAAAATTATCGCAAGAAATTTCTTGCGATAATTTTTCTCACTGCGATCCTTTCAATATTTCATAATTGCTTGTATGTAACTTTTCTTTAAAAATTTCATTTTTTTGTATTAATTATTCTCTCAAAAAAATTTTTCTATCTTTTCTTTACTTCTAATTTTTTATAGCTGTTGCGGTGTTTTGCGAGAATGCGTGTTGCTCTGCTTGCTTTATTTTTCAGATTATAATTATTCTGGCTTTGGCATGAATTGTTAATGCATAATAAGGAATCTTTTCAACGATATACAGAGTGTGGAACGTATGCGGTATCTCTGTCCTCTACGCGCATACCATCTTTTTTCTCATCACTCTTTTTTCTACACAACCACGATCTTGTGTTGCGCATTGGTGAGTAGCATGCAGGCTTGCGGACATTCATACGGCTATTTCTCGCTATCTAAGAACTTAATTCTTTTGTTTCTTAATTATAAATTTCGAAAGTTAATATGCGTGTATTTATCTCATATATATGTATTATTGATATTGACCATGATTGTTTACTTGAGCGTTTCACCTTGTATTACAGTTTGAATCTTTTTGTTATCCGTTGCGAGCGACCAGTATTATTTATAATTATCTTTTCTATATCATCATTTTAATTTATTTGCACTTTCGATATTATTATTATTGTCGCACTGAAAATGATCTGGAGTCGAAAATGATCTAGATCGAAACGTTTGCGAATTTAATCTTGCGTAACTAATCTATTGTATTTAAACTCTTTCTATAATATTTATTTGTAACTTAATTTTTTCTAACTTGAATCTCTCTTATGTTACCGTCTCTACCATGCAATTTCTGACTCATTTATGTTTCTTGGGAATTTTTATTCAATATTGTATCATTTAAGCATTGTTAT
Organism: Camponotus floridanus; assembly: GCF_003227725.1. Classification (NCBI taxonomy): domain Eukaryota; kingdom Metazoa; phylum Arthropoda; class Insecta; order Hymenoptera; family Formicidae; genus Camponotus; species Camponotus floridanus. The sequence goes on from NW_020229357.1 coordinate 24,682, forward strand.
AATTTTTGACATTTATACTGTGTGGTTTTTTTTCTGCCTAATTCATATACTCAATTATTAAATAATAATATTTAAATTTAAAAACATAAGCGTCTTTTGAAATTAAATTTTTAACCTTTTTGACGAAGAAGGAAAAATTTAATTCATCTTTTCATTTTTCTACATGAATCTAATTTTTAAAGAATTATTTCACTATCGATATACAGGGCGATCCCGAAAAACCTTCCGTCTTTAAAATGACGTATTCCTGACACTATTCTAAGACAATTTTTTCTTTAGCAAAATTTGATTTGAAGCGTAGTTTTTGAGTTATAAGCAGAAATAGTTAGTAAATCACGCGTCGGGTACAGAAGGCAGGCAGGGGCGGCCCGGCGCGCCGCGAGCGCGGGCGCAGCTGATCGCCCGACAAGCGATTATCACTGCATGAGTCACTAACTATTTTATCTTATAACATAAAATTATGCTTTAAATAAAATTTTGGTAAAGAAGAAAATGTCTTAGAATTACATCAGGAATACGTGTTCCTTAAAATAATGTTAATTATTAAAAGTTATTCCGGATCGCCGACCGTCGAACGCTGTAATCAGCTGATTGCTACATGCGATGTGTGTATGGCGGAGTGTGCGTAAAAGAGAGAGAGAGAGAGAGAAAGAGAGAGAGAGAGAGAGAAAGAGAGAGAGAGAGAGAGGGAGGAAGGGTAAAAGGGACAGACATTCATACACACGCACGCACGTACGCATACACTTTTTTCTCTCTCTCTTTTACAACACTCTGTCATTTAGTCACTCATTCTCTCACTCACTCACTCACTTACTCTGCTTACTTATTGCTCACTCACCTGGTAGCAGCGTAGCGAATCTTCATGCTACGTATTGTTGTAACTGCTGCACGATTATTAGATCGCTGCACCGCTGATTGTTAGAGATGCGCGGCACATCGAAACTTTCTCACTTCGAAACACTCTTACACTCGATTGACACAGATTACGCGATAACGAGTTTACTGTTTATTACTCACTCGATTCCCATCGTTTTATCGAGACTTAAAATTACTTTAAAAGAAACGCGAATGCGAGAGAACACATGACTCGACGCGAAGCGACGGACCGCGGAGACTGCGCGACCACGAGGGTTATGTGTTGCCAGAAACGCGACACGCGACATCTAACAATAAACGCCTTGCGCGTGGCGCGTGATTGACGCGAGATAAGACGAACAATCGGCTAAAACCTTCTCACCCTTACCCTTCCTCCCCCTCTCTCTCTCTCTCTCTCTCTTTCTCTCTCTCTCTCTTTTACGCACACACTCCACCATACACACATCGCATGTAGCAATCAGCTGATTACAGCGTTCGACGGTCGGCGATCCGGAATAACTTTTAATAATTAACATTATTTTAAGGAACACGTATTCCTGATGTAATTCTAAGACATTTTCTTCTTTAAAATTTTATTTAAAGCATAATTTTATGTTATAAGATAAAATAGTTAGTGACTCATGCAGTGGTAATCGCCTGTCGGGCGATCAGCTGCGCCCGCGTTCACGGCGCGCCGGGCCGCCCCTGCCTGCCTCCTGTACTCGACGCGTGATTTACTAACTATTTTTGCTTATAACTCAAAAACTACGCTTCAAATCAAATTTTGGTAAAGAAAAAATTGTCTTAGAATAGTGTCAGGAATACGTCATTTTAAAGACGGAAGGTTTTTCGGGATCGCCCTGTATGAAATCACGATAATATTATGCATTAGCTTCATAGAAAGAAAACTTCTTGATTTTGTGTTTACCTTGAATTGAGAGTAAAATTCTAAGAATACAAAAACATTCGATATAAATTCAAAAGTTTTGATCATAGGATACCATGTCATACAATCTTTCTCTTTTTGTAAATAAATAGCAAGTTCCCAAAATACGGAGAATTCAAGTTTCTGTTCTATTACAAAATGGAATGCGTCATCGATAATTTGCGCTCGATTGAGAACATGTATATTTCTGTATTCTTCAGAATTTAAGTATAGCGCAATTTTTCGCCAATTCTCGGTATCATAATTGACACGATAGTATCCTATTATGAAACAAATTGCTTTTGTCCATTATTAGATACTTTGAAATTACATATATTAATTCAATATATTTTGTAATGTTAAGGATATTTCGATTTTACATCACAATATTGATATTATACATACAATATGATACATAATAAAAATATAAGTTTATCATTCACTTTTTACCAGTTTGTTGTAAGTTTAAAATGATCCATTGATCTTTTTCAAGGAAGAGTTCAAATTTTGAATCCAATGGTGTTAACCAAATGTTTGTCCAAGTTATGGTAAAATTGGACTTCGATTCCGTAGTATGGCGGTGCGTTGCGCGTCCGTCTTAATCGCGTGTTCTTTAATTTAGGCAGGAGAAGCGGTGCCGCAGGAGTGAGTCAGGTGCGTCTCTGATTGAACAAGATGATGTAAAACAATCACATGTATTTACAGTATATTTACAAGGCTCTGAAAAGGGCCGTTTAATTTTTACAATCGTTTCCTGTAAGATATTCGCGGGAGAGTCTTGGTGTAGGAGCTAACTCCGTGGACGGTTGCTGTTTTCATCCACTTCTGTTGTTGCAATTGTCTCCGTCTGCGTAACTGCAGTGGTCGTCGTTGTCTCCCAGTCGGAGTCCGACTGCGTGCTTTGTTCTACAGTCGCTGGAAGCTGGAGAGTGGCTTGAGTACTCGGCTCGGTAGAAGCTCTGAGTACTCGGCTGGTTGAGGGAGTCTGGAAGTGGCCCTGGAAGATCTGCCCACTGGTAAAGGTGGCAGTGGCAACAGGATTCCGGGAACAGCCCAAGGTTCGGTCGGCGAGGTGTATCGCCGGATGCGTACGTCCCAAACCTCCAGTAGATGACGAGGTGGCCTAGTGAATCTCGGTGGCTCCAGATCTATCGGCTGTAGCTTCCAAGGTAGCAACTCGAACGAGATTCTCTTTTCCGGTTCGGCGCACAGTATGTCCAAATCGATTTTAGCCGGCCAAAATTGAAAAAAATGAAATAAATACTTTATATCTAATATGTACTTTTCTTATATTCTAAGACATGAATTCATACGAAAATGAAAGATTTTATGAGATATGAGACTATTTCAGAGAAATATGCACGGTCAAAGTCAGTGTTTGTTACAGCTTTGTTTATGTAAATAAAATTAATATTCCATGTAGTTATCGATTATTTGATAATAATGTTAAACCGATTCATGACACATTTTTTCCTATGTTCTACCAAGTAATGAGTCTCAAATAATCCACTCATATCATTATTATATCAATGTAGAAGATTTCAATCTTTAAAATTATTTAACCATGAAATAAAATAAAAAATAGTTGACATATCATGTTGTACAAAAAAACTTCCATCGACTTCCGCGTTGAAATTTTTTCTATATATACTGAATACTTAGAAGAAATAGTATATAAATTTAGAGTAAGCGATTTCCAGCGCTTGTTAAAATACAGCCGATATTGTATTTGTTTACATGGTCTCGTACAGAATATTAAATTTGTCACGGAGTCTTTTTCATTGTACTGATCTGGCACTGAATTTTATTATTCTTGTAATGTATCATTTCTGACGTTCCAGTATGTTTTTGTGTTAAAAACGAGAAAAATACCTTCAGTAAAATTATATCACGTCATATTTCTAAGATAATTGCGATAAAAAGAATCAAAAATTACGATTTCGGCCTTCTTTAGTGATGTATAGCGGCTAACAAAAAAAATTTTCATTATCTTTTATCTAAAAATGTGTCTTCATTTGTTTTTGTATGATTTTTTTGCGCCTTGAGATAGCCAAACCGGTTACACTGACTTTCTCGCAAGTAAAGTGCAATCGCAAAACCATTATATATATTTCCCTTAAAATTGACCGACACTTTATTTTATGCATCAGTATATTGAGAATATTTTTCGCATATTATAAATTTAATGCTATATATATAAATTGGTCTACATCTTAGTGTTTTAATAGAAAGAACAATAAAACATTTTCGTCTCTGTTCTGTCTTACTTTGACGCTGTTTATGCCTTTGAGTTTGTTCCTCTGCACTGTGTCGAACTGCAGCTTAGATATCTCAAAGTGAGAACACGTTCGTACTATGGACTAATTCTCGTCCATCTTCGGTGAGATATTGTCGACCGTTGCGTTTTCAATTTTTAAAAGAAACTACGGCTGTTATTAAATCTGAAGAAGAATACGTGACTTCACAGATAACTCAATTAACTCCATTGAAATTGAAAGAGCCTTTCGAAATCACGATCCATTTTAAACTAGTATTAACCATGCTGACGGAACCAGGCTGACGGAAAGGTATGGAACGCATTGACGGATACTTCCAGTATGACATGCTACATTTGCAAAGTAAAACCGAATGATCTCAAAAAATTTGACCGATCTAATCATCAAATAAATGAATCTGTGCTTTCGTTTGGAATTTCTCCTCTTCATTGTCTGATCAGATGCTTCGAGTTTCTACTTCATCTTTCATACAGAATAACTGTGAGAGAATGGCGTATCGTGGGTAAACTTAAAGAAGAATTCGGAAAACGAAAACAATATATCCAAGAACAACTTCATCAACGTCTGGGAATAATCGTAGATGTCCCAAAGCAAGGATGTGGAAACACAAATGATGGCAACACTGCCCGTAGATTTTTCAAAGATCCAACACTGTTGAGTGAAATTATCGGAGTTAATGAGAATCTTATTTATCGATTTTCAATATTATTAAAAGTGATTTCTTTGGGATTGGAAATCGACTCGACGAAATTCGGCAAATATTGCCAAGAAACTGCTGAACTGCATAGAAAACTGTACGAATGGTATCCATTGCCTCCTTCAATCCATAAATTGCTAGATCATGGTGAAGTTATTGTACCGACCGCTATTCTTCCTCTTGGACTTCTTTCTGAACAAGCCCAAAAGGCGAGAAATAAAGATTGCCGATATTTCCGAGAACATAACACGCGAAAATGCTCCAGACTTGCGACAAATGAAGACTTGTTTAAAAGGTTACTAATTTCGTCGGATCCTTACATTACATCTCTAAGACGAATTCCTTCTAAAAATATAAGCCACTTTCGAGAAAGACGTTTTAAATCTTTTGAGACAACCCGATATTTTTAACCAGGAAGAACCCAGTCGACGATGACGATAGCGACAATGAAAATGTCAGCGATAATGAAATTTAAAAAAAAAAACAAATACATTAAAAAACACAAAAAACAAATAAATGAAAATACAAAAAAAAATTAAAAAATTAAAAAAAAACAAAAAAATAACAAAGATGAAGCTATACAGGGTGTCCGTCGATTTTCGACCTAAATGAAATAAATAAGTAGATTGGCTCGAATTAAGAAGGAATGACCTGTATTGTTTTGGGATTGTTGCAATAATTAACGAAATATTGAATAAAAAAGATCGGCCAATCTGCGTGAGTAAAAGCGCGCGGCGACGAGAGTCGTCCCACCGTAATCCGATACTACGAGCGCGGCGAAGCGGTGGGCGGGTCGCTCTCCGAGACATGATTGTGGTTTGCGATATATCGCAATACCGCGCCGAAAAATGACCCGTCCCCCCTTTTCGTGGCGAGAAAATGATGCGCTATCATTTCCACACCACCTTGCGGTAGATAGCATGGTGCGCTTTTTTTTATAGTGGTTTCCCCCATAGGCCTATTCCACTCTCAATTTAAAAATTATTCAAAATGCTATTTACTATACGCTGAATATATCGTAAATGTAAAAAATTAATGGACAGTACCTTTACAAAAATTGATTCGTGGTTGAAAATCCCTCGATAAAATGTATTGCACGCATTGATAATGTGATACGATGATAAAATTCTTCAAGAATCCTTTCTTCATCTCGTACACGAAGACGCACTGCTGGACCGGTTATCCCGATATTATGCACGACACTCAGTTTCACATAATTATTGCACAACACGTAAAATTGTACAGCCACTTGGTTTTCGTGCACGCCCGAGAAATGATTCACATGTAAATTGCGGCCGCACGATAAGTATTTTCTTCCGCTAGTCCGTATGCCACAATCATATCCGTATATTCCTGCAGAGTACACTTCACTTTCTCTGTTAATTTACTACGCAAACACAAGATTTTTATTAAAACGTCTTAGCTCTCGCACGCTGTTACCAGACTGCGTACGCCAGCAGCACGCAACTACAGCTGAGCGGACATGCGAGTGTAATCATAGTGTGCAGGCGTCGAACTCACACGTACGCTTACACTCACATGTCCGCTCAGCTGTCAGCTGCAGGAATATACGGATATGATTGTGGCATACGGACTAGCGGGAGAATACTTATCGTGCGGCCGCAACTTACATGGAATCATTTCTCGGGCGTGCACGAAAACCAAGTGGCTGTACAATTTTACGTGTTGTGCAATAATTATGTGAAACTGAGTGTCGTGCATAATATCGGGATAACCGGTCCAGCAGTGCGTCTTCGTGTACGAGATGAAGAAAGGATTCTTGAAGAATTTTATCATCGTATCACATTATCAACGCGTGCAATACATTTTATCGAGGGATTTTCAACCACGAATCAATTTTTGTAAAGGTACTGTCCATTAATTTTTTACATTTACGATATATTCAGCGTATAGTAAATAGCATTTTGAATAATTTTTAAATTGAGAGTGGAATAGGCCTATGGGAGAAACCACTATAAAAAAAGCGCACCATGCTATCTACCGCAAGGTGGTGTGGAAATGATAGCGCATCATTTTCTCGCCACGAAAAGGGGGAACGGGTCATTTTTCGGTGCGGTATTGCGATATATCGCAAACCACCATCATGTCTCGGAGAGCGACCCGCCCACCGCTTCGCCGCGCTCGTAGTATCGGATTACGGTGGGACGACTCTCGTCGCCGCGCGCTTTTACTCACGCAGATTGGCCGATCTTTTTTATTCCATATTTCGTTAATTATTGCAACAATCCCAAAACAATACAGGTCATTCCTTCTTAATTCGAGCCAATCTACTTATTTATTTCATTTAGGTCGAAAATCGACGGACACCCTGTATATCTTCCAATGTCCTCGTCATTAGTCCTGGATGACGCTAATAGGAAGAAAATTTTTCATTTTGCACAAATTCTCAGTAAATATCTCAACAATATAATTGGAGCATTTTATAGTAAATATGATGATGAAATATAGGTAACTTGAGACATTGAGAATTTTGGCCAGCTAAAATCGATTTGGACACTGTGCGGCGCCTCCACTGGTCGACTGTCGCACTGGCCCTGGTGATCGGGGCGTCGACGCTGGCCGAGGCATGCGGCTCCGTTGACGGTGAATGACGAGAAATCGCCGGTTACCAGGAGCTCAAAAAACTCCAAAAAGAGTGCTCAGGCTGGTTGAGTGGTTTATCCCCTCTATTTGACTTGCGAGCTGAGACTCGGTTTCGGCTTGCAGCCAAAGCTGTCAGATCTCCGCCGCAAGCAACATGCAACACGGCGTGGAGGGAGTAATGAGGATGTAAGCGTAAGCGTACGTCTGAGCTCGGCGCTTCGGCTAACTTCGGATAGTAGAAGAGGACAGAATACTGTCTTCTGTCTCCTTCCTACCGAAAGACGGGCAACACGCGACGCGTCACGTTCCTCGATATCTCGATTTGCGCTCAATGTTTCTTTTACATTTTTATTGTATAATGTGTTTAGAATATGTATCTGTATACAGGGTGGGGAAAAAGTATGGAAGCAAACAATTATTTCCGAAACTATTCATTTTTCGACAAAATGTCTTAGACATAATTTTTATGGTATGAAAAGATGTATTATGTGGCATAGACGGCATGACCTTGAAATGACCCTTACGAGCTACATACAAATAACGTAAAAAATTTCAAATGGAACTCGTCAGTTTTTGTTACAGATTCTTGTAGCTGATGTCGAAACGTTTACAAAACACTGCATATGAGCCCCATTCCCTTAAAAACACTCCCAGTTACGAAACAATTGTGATACAAACAATTTGTATGCACATTGACATTGCTTACTGATTTCGCATCATGACGTTCAGTTACGTCCATTAATAACATGTAATTGTACCTGTTGTCATATGATACACTGTCTATGAGTATTCATAGAATTTTTTTGATTTCTTGATCATCGCTATCTTATTTATTATTATCATTCTCCATTTGTTGCAGTAATCGCTACTGTTGTACTGATCTCTCATAATGACGTTCAGTCGCGATACACACTCATGTAATCACACATTCATGTAATCACACGTACGCTGTCTATTTTCAATTTCGTCGATACGAATTATCACAATTGTTTCGTAACTGGGAGTGTTTTTAAGGGAATGGGGCTCATATGCAGTGTTTTGTAAACGTTTCGACATCAGCTACAAGAATCTGTAACAAAAACTGACGAGTTCCATTTGAAATTTTTTACGTTATTAGTATGCAGCTCGTAAGGGTCATTTCAAGGTCATGCCGTCTATGCCACATAATACATCTTTTCATACCATAAAAATTATGTTTAAGACATTTTGTCGAAAAATGAATAGTTTCGGAAATAATTGTTTGCTTCCATACTTTTTCCCCACCATATATATACAGAGTGATTCAAAATAATCCCTGTGTCCGTGAAATGACACATTGTTGAGTCAATTCTAAGACGATTTTTCCTTTTGCAAAATTTCGTCCAAAGCTTAGTTTTCGAATTATTAAAGAAAGTAGTTAACGCATGACGAGTCAGATACAAGAGGCAGGCAAAGGTGACGCGATTCACCGTCAGACGCGGGCGTTTACGCGGGACGCCTGCTGCGATCAGCTGGTCGCTATACACATACAGACACACATGCGAACACATACATTCTCTCTCTGTCTGCTGTTTGTCTGTCTTTCTGTCTCTCTCTCTCTCATTCGCTCACTCACCTGTATTTTTTTTTACGAGAGAGGGGAAAATGCATTTTATGCATACCCCTCGGTCGATCCAGTGAGTTATGTGGGACTCGAGTACCAAGTCGAATTATCAACTCAGTACTCCCTACCCACTAAAAACCCCTCTCTTTTCACGAATTTTCTTTGATACACTGTTCCTCTGTCCTTCCGAAGATCCGTTTTCACATAATGTCAAAAAATAGTTATTATTACCTTGTTCGATGACTTCTGATGTATTGCTGTAATTGCTTGAAGAAAAAATGAATTTTCCGATAGATCATACGTTCTCAGATTTAACGTAGATATCACGTTGCACAAGACAGAAATCCACACTAAATTATTAACTGAAAGTTTTTTTTCTTTCATGAACTGCATTCTTTTATAAACTTTAACATAATCACATTTATTTACTCACTCGACGAGACGAGAAATTTAATAATGACTCTATCACTAATCATTATTAATCATTGTCGAATAATAACTGTTGGCGATTAAAAATCACTCGATAAAAGAAACACGTACGGACACGTTACTATACGACGCGACAATGCGACGATAATTACTCGGCGACTGCAAGCAGTTTTTTGTCATAGTAGATTGCGGTAGTAAAAATATTAATATGTTAAATGTTTATTATATTTACCGCATTCTTCAATCGAACACATCGCGTTCGATAACGCCAGTAGTACCTTAACCTACCGCAACCTACTATGACAAAAAACTGCTTGCAGTCGCCGAGTAATTATCGTCGCATTGTCGCGTCGTATAGTAACGTGTCCGTACGTGTTTCTTTTATCGAGTGATTTTTAATCGCCAACAGTTATTATTCGACAATGATTAATAATGATTAGTGATAGAGTCATTATTAAATTTCTCGTCTCGTCGAGTGAGTAAATAAATGTGATTATGTTAAAGTTTATAAAAGAATGCAGTTCATGAAAGAAAAAAAACTTTCAGTTAATAATTTAGTGTGGATTTCTGTCTTGTGCAACGTGATATCTACGTTAAATCTGAGAACGTACGATCTATCAGAAAATTCATTTCTTCTTCAAGCAATTACAGCAATACATCAAAAGTCATCGATCAAGGTAATAATAACTATTTTTTTACATTATGTGAAAACGGATCTCCGGAAGGACAGAGGAACAGTGTGTCAAAGAAAATTCGTGAAAAGAGAGGGGTTTTTAATGGGTGGGGAATACCGAGTTAGTAATTCGACTTAGTACTCGAGTCCTACATAACTCACTGGATCGACCGGTGGGTATGCATAAAAAGCATTTTCCCTCTCGTAAAAAAAAAAATACAGGTGAGTGAGCGAATGAAAGAGAGAGAGAGAGAGAGAGAGAGAGAGACAGACAGACAGACAGACAGAGAGCAGACAGAGAGAGAATGTATGTGTTCGCATGTGTGTCTGTATGTCTTCTCCGCGGGATGCCACCTTGTCGTGGTGGAGAAGCTCCTCTCTTCATTGGAAGAGAGGTCTAAGAGCACACCATTGCACTCCCTTGTCTCTCGTTGGCGCTGACCGGCGAGAATCGGGAAGGGGGGTTGCGCTTCCTGCGGGCACTCTGACCTGATGCGCATAGGGGTTGGCGGCCCTGACCTAAACCGCCCGGCAAGGCACCGTAGGGGGAGGATTGCTCCCTGTCCTTGACATACGGGTGATCCCGTGGGAGGAGGGTGCCGAGCGATAGGTGCTCCTACCGTGAAGTGTCCCTTAAGGGGAAAAGTGGGTGTCTGGGACTCCGTCCGAAGGACTGGTTGGGTGACTTAGTCACCCGACCGGGCCAGAGGCGGAATTATCTCGGCCTGTGACACCCATGGGGTGTGCGTGAGTGTGTGGAGGCACGGCCGGCCCCGGTGGATATTCCCGGTAGACTAACCAAGGGGGGAGTAGTAGCCCCCCGACCGCGATGGTGAGGTGAAGTCGGTACTTGACCTCTGTCCTGGAAGATGCGGGAGCGTAAGTCTTGGACTTGTCCAGGCAAAATCCGCCTGAAGGGACAAGTTTAATGTCGAAAGACCGCTTCTTCACCGCCGTCGGAGCTTATGCCGGGATTGAAGTCGGGTAACCGGGCGTGTGGAGGAGTACATGGCCGGTATTTCCTCATACCCGATGCCGGGTAGGGTAAATCCCGGCACCGTCTTGAGGTTTGGGTTACTCGTGGTTCGGATCCACGGGGCTCACTCGATAGGGGTGACGTAAAACCTTTAGCATCACACGGTGGACCCAGCCCTCTCTGGGAACCTTTTATTATAGAGTCAGTGTGGACGACTAGGGTTGACCACCCGAAAGCCGCTTTTCGGTTGTTGTTCACTTTCACTAGGATCATTAATCCGGCAGGGAAGTAGCCCTACTGCGGTAGGGCTCCCATGATGGGCGAACTGTCGTTATCTTTTTGCAGATTTAATATGGACGATCTTTTCTCAATTTTTGGCATGGGAGGAGAGGAGGGGTTGCGCTCACCCCCGGTGAAGGGAGTTTCCGGACGTATCCGCGACCCGAGGGCATCCACGTATTTAGATATTCCCCAGGTATGAGGAAGGCCATAGCCACTAAGGATATTCCTCAAGCGGTGATCAACGAGGTCGTTGAAGTCGTCTGGAGGAAGGAGGAAGAGGTCATCTTTCGGAGGAGCAGCCTGACAGCGCGCTCCCCGACGAACATTGGAGTCAGAACCACCCAGGAAGAAGCTGTACCCCTCGACACCAGAACGGGCAGTCCCCCGCATGTCGGGAATCTGCTGCCCATGGTGCAGGTCGAGAGGCTCGACACGGCGATCGCGGACAGGAGTGGGGGCAGATGTGCGTCTACTCCCCTGAAGACCATCGGTTTGGAGGAGGGCTCCGTCGTGTGGGTGGAGACGCATACCCCGATCGGCGAGGGGGACTGGAGGAAGCTTCATCGTCCGTCCTGGCCCCTTCCAAAGCGGTCAAGAGGGGGTAATGTCTACTGTCTTCCGGATCAGAGCGCTCGACCTTCTTGACGGAGGATGAAGGTTCCACTACAAGCGCAGGCTCCAAGCAGAGGAGGAAAAGAGGAAGGCCGCGTACGACGAATATCATCGACGTGATCAGGGCAAGGGAGAGAGAGAGGGAGGAAGAGAAGATGAGAGAGAGATGAGTGGGAGGAAAGGAGGATGGCGGACCCGAACTTGATCATCCCGCCGTCCGCTAACCTGCCCAGCTTGGAAGATGTGATGAGGGAGTTGGAAAATCAGCCGACTCCCGACGTCACGTCCGTGTTGATGCAGGTTGTGCGGACAATTGAGAAGGTCGCCACCACTGCGAAGAACTTAAATGGGCAGTACGTGAGAAGGTTGAGATCTGTGGCCCTAACGGTCCATACGGGTCTCAATATTCTCGCGTACAGGGCGCAGGTGGAGCGAAATGGAGACGGGGAAGAAGTCGCCAGCCTTAGGAAAAAGGTCAGGGGACTACTGATGGAGAAGGCTAAGATGGAAAGGGAGGTGAAGCAAGCTGCCCAACATAGGAAGGAGGCGGACAAGACAATGAGGGAGAACGAGGAGCTGAGGCGGAAGGTAGAAAGATTGGAGGAAGAGCTTATCTCGTCGACGAGATGGATGGGGGGGACCGGCGGGTCGGTGGAGGTGATAAGACACCCAGCCCCGGCGCGCCCGTCTCCTCCTCTGTTGCGGTTGTCTCCTCCCTCGGTGGATGGGAGGATGCGGGCGTTCCCCGGGAGAAGGGGAAGTCTGCCCGCGCCTCCCCTCCTTCCGGGGGGTGCGGCGGCGCTTGGCCCCAGCGTTACCCTCCTCCAACAAATCGGAAATGCGCGAAACAATGCGCGGAAATGCGGAAGGTCTTCGCCGACGACTCCTCTGTCCAGATAGACAGGCCAACAGCGGCGGTACGGATTCAAGGCCTGGACGAGGCGGTGACAGTGGAGGAGGTGGTTGCTACCATCGCGGGCAGAGGGGTGGCCAAGCCCGAAGAAATAAGGGCCTCCATCAGCAGGTCCACTTACGGGATGGGAGTAGCCTTGGGTCCGCTGCCCTGTCAGAGCGGCGGACGACCTGGCCAAAGCCGCCCGCATAAGAATAGAGTGGACGACCGCCAGGGTGGAACTAGCAGCGGCGCGTCCCACCCACTGTTTTAGATGCTGGGAGAGAGACACGTGGCCTCCAGGTGCAGGGGCGCCGAGGATAGGTCCCGCACCTGTTACAGGTCGCACAGCTGCATCTTGCCAGGCGGCCCCTTACTGCCTGTCGTGCACGGAGGCGGGAAGGAAGGCGGATCACCGTAGAGGAGGAATGAGCTGCGGACTTCCATTGGGACGGGCCCCGCCGATCCCCGTTACACCCTCACGAGGAACAAGGCAGAGGGGAGCGGGAGCCGAGACGCCCCAACAGCGGCAGCAACAGCGGCAGCGACAACAGCAGCAGCCGCATGGAACGCCGTGGCCCTTGAGGAGCGGGACAGGAGGGAAGGAGAAGGAATGGGAGAAGGAGACGGCGAAGGAGAGGATGGAGATAGGGAACACTGATGGCCAAAGGTAAGCCAGCGGCCCTATCTATCCTACAGGCCAATTTCAACCACGCCCGCCGTGCGCAGGATCTTTTCCTGCACACAATGGCGGAGCGCGATTGTGGGTTGGGCATGACGTCGGAGCCGTACGCTGCCCCTCCCGACCACTCGTCCTGGTTTCCGGGGGGGTGCCTGGGAGGAGCTGCCCCCCTGCAGGATGGGGACCAGGGGTCGGCACTTCGCGATGGTGTGGTGGGGGACCACCTGCGTTATAGGCTTATACCTCCCTCCCTCGCTCAGCTTGGCCCAGTTTGAGGCCGAGCTTGGCGAGGTAGACGAGGCGATGAGGAGCGGCCTCCCCGGGCCGATCCTCGTGATGGGCGACTTCAACTCCAAATCTCGGAGTTGGGGTTGCCGGTCCGAGGATCGGCGCGGGGAGACGCTGGGCGGGATCACTCGGGCTGACTCTGCTCAATGTCGGATCCATCGCCACATGCGTGAGGTCGCAGGGGGAGTCTATCGTCGATTTGACGTGGGCCTCCCCTGCGGCTTTGCGCACGGTGGGGAGATGGAAGGTGGCCGCTGAATTCGAGACCCTGTCAGATCACAGATATATTGAGCTCAGCTTGGTCGCCCGACATCCGCCCACCGAGCCGGACTCGCGGGAGGAGCGTAGGTGGTCCCTCACCAGGCTGAACCTGGACCTCTTGATGGCCTCGATGCAGGCCTTGCTATGGGTCTGGGGGAAAGACCCTCTGGCGTGGGAGGGAAAGGGAGTGGAGGAGTTTGCATCGAGGCTTCGCAGTGCTCTCTGGGGAGCTTGTGACGCCTCGATGCCAAGGGTAAGGAGGGGATGCGGGAGGAGATCGGCGTATTGGTGGACCGAGGAGATCGCGAATCTTCGCGATGCTTCGGTCCGGACCAGACGCCGACTTCAAAGATGCATGCGAAGGAGGAACCGTAGGGAGACCTGTATTGAGCGTGCGCGGGGGGAGAGTCGGGATGCCTGATGCTCCTTCGGCGCCGTCATCGGGAGGTCCAAGACCAGGGCCTGGGAGGAACTGCTCCTTGAACGAGGATCCATGGGAGCGCCCGTACAGAATGGTTCTCAAGAAATTGAGGCTGCGGGCGCCTCCGACCACGGAGTCTCTGGCCCCAGGTTTTTTTGGGGAGGTGGTGGAGCCCCTCTCCCCGGAGGAGCAGGAGGCGCAGTGCCTTTTCCCCTCTCGGACCGTACGCCCGAGTGGAGGGAGGGCTGGGAGGTGACAGCGGAGGAGATGCGGGATGCTGTCCGGAGGATGAAGCCGAATAAGGCTCCCGGTCCAGACGGCATCCCGGGTAAGATCTGGGCCCTGGAAGCTGGCGGGATTCTGAGGTACCTCTTTACGAGATGCCTCAGGGAGGGGATCTTCCCCTCTCTTTGGAAGGAGGCGAGACTAGTCCTCCTTCCGAAGGGAGGGAGGGACCCCGACGATCCAGCGGTTTATCGACCTCTCTGTCGTTTAGATGAGGTCGGTAAGCTGATGGAGCGGATATTGGTGGGGCGGCTCAATGAGCACCTGCAACAGGTTGCGGGACTCAACGAGTCCCAGTTCGGATTCCGGGCGGGCCTGTCGACTATCGACGCGATCGATGGTCTGCGGGCCCGCTCGGAACAGATAGTCCAGCACGGGAGAGTGGCTTTGGCTGTGTCCCTGGACATAATCAACGCTTTTAACACCCTCCCGTGGAACATGATAGGGGCGGGACTACGAACGCATTATCTGTCCAGGGTAATCCGGGACTATTTCATGGGGAGGAATATCTCCTATCGCGATGCCGACGGGGTACATAGGCGGTGGCCCGTCGTGCGCGGTGTTCCACAAGAGTCCGTTCTGGGCCCGTTGCTGTGAAACATCGCGTATGATGAGGTATTGGGGAGGGTCCTTCCCCCCGGCTGCCATGTCATCTGTTACGCGGATGACACGCTGGTGGTGGTTGGGAGGAAGGACTGGAGGGATGCGACCGCGTTGGGGAACATCGCGGTGGCCGGGGTGGTCCGCGGTATAAAGGCGTTGGGCCTGAGGATGGCTCCCCGGAAGACGGAGGCTGTCTTTTTCCATGACGGATCCCGGGGGGGCCCCTCTCAGGCTCATTTAAGGTGGACCTTCGAGGAGCACTTTGCCCAGTTGGCCCCCAGGATAGGGGGAATAGCGGCCTCGCTGGCGAGGCTGCTGCCCAACCTGGGGGGGCCGGACGGCCGTGTCCTCAAGCCTTATGTGGACACGGTCGGATCAGTGGCCCTTTACGGAGCACCGATCTGGGCCTCGAGGTTCAACAAGATCAGGGATGTACTGCGGCAGGCACACCGCCCCATAATTTTAAGGACCGCGCGTGCATACCGCACGATCGCATATGTGGCGGTGACGGTGCTGACGGGGTCCCCTCTCCTGGCCCAAGCCCGGGTCGAGATGTACTGGGGGATTAGGGGGAGGGGAATTGTGATGGGGCCGGGGGCCAAGAGGGCCATCAGGTTGAAGGCGGCAGACTCGGTCCTCGTGGACTGGCAGCGGCAACTGGCCGGGCCCGGTCCACGAAGCCCAAAGGAGTTGTGAAGGCCGTCCTCCCGGTCTTCAGGAGGTGGATGAGGAGGACCTAGGGGCGGATCACCTTCCGGGTGGCGCAGGTGGTGACCGGGCACGGGTGCCGCATCAGGAGGGAACCAATCCCCAGGTGCCACCACTGCGAGGAGGACCGGGACACGGCGCAGCACACTCTCGAAGCCTGCTCGGCCTGGGAGGTGCAGCGCCGTGCCCTGGTCGCAGTGGTGGGTGCTGACCTCTCCCTCGGCGCCGTCATTGAGGTGATGCTAAGGGGGAAGAAGGAGTGGCGGGCAGTGGTCTCCTTTTGTGAAAAGGTCATGCGGAGCAAGGAGGAGGCGGAGAGGGATCGGCGGATGATGCCCGCTCCAATGGCAGCACAGAGAAGAGCAGCGGCCAGGAGGACCCGGCGGGGGAGGAGGAGGCTGACTGGGCCTACGGTCCCACCGCAGGACAGGGACTGAATGGGGGGAGGGGCCTTGTCGGGATCCACTCCCCCCTTCACTGCAGGCTTGGCGGACAGGTGGGAGTCAGAGGGAGGTTCCGGGGCGGCCCCCCTTCCTCCCCCCACCACGGCATAAGAAGAGGCCCCGTTTAGGGGCCGCGGCGAGGGGGCCCCGGTGTGGAGCGGTGAGATCTCCCACCGGGACAGAATCTTATTAGATGGAGCCGGGAGGCGGACGAGTGTCTTCCCTCCCAGTGGTGGAATGGCGGTGGGGGCGTCGTGGAAGAATGCCCTTGGCGTGCCCGTGGCCCCCCCGTGACACCGCGGTGGAGGACACCCGCAGGGGTTTTAGTCGGTGCGAGTCCGACATAAGTCCCTTTCCTTCCCGAGGAGAGAGAGGGGTATGCATAAGGCATTTCCCCTGCGTATAAAAAAAAAGTGTGTCTGTATGTGTATAGCGACCAGCTGATCGCAGCAGGCGCCCCGCGTATGCGCCCGCGTCTGACGGGCCTCGCGTTACCTTTGCCTGCCTCTTGTATCCGACCCGTCATGCGTTAACTACTTTCTTTAATAATTCGAAAACTAAGCTTCAGACGAAATTTTACAAAAGGAAAAATCGTCTTAGAATCAACAATGTGTCATTTCACGGACACAGGGGTTATTTTGAATCACCCTGTATACGTATATATATCGGTCATTCCACGTCAACTGGAACACCTGTCTGCCCAAAATTTAGCGCAGTTTCTTAGAACGTGTGACAGCTTAAAAAATTCGTCTACTCAAGAGCTTTCAAAACATGTGTGGCACTTTGTAAAAATTAAAAATGGCGGATCTACTATAGCGCTTGGAACTGTTGAAAATTGCATGAATTTCCCGAAAAATCTTAGACATTTCCTTTTAGAAGATGAATTCAGGCTAAAAAGAATTTTTTTGAAGGTAATCGAGATCACTGTTCATGAATCTGAAATCAGGTTCAGTCAATTTAAGTTCGGTCGTTTGAGCACATATATTTGTCTGAACGTGTGCAATTCATTAATATTTATTACTTGTGATTAAAAAACCATTTTGAGTAATTGTGTTCTCAGTTCAGAATAGTTAGCATCAGCAGTAGCGAGAAATTCTACTGATGATATGAATTCACGTGGACATTATATAGAATGACAGATACAAGAAATGATCTCAAAACTCACTTGATTTAGGTCAACTTATGCGATTTTTTACAGACGTCATACTGGATCCGCCATCTTAAATTTTGATTATCTCTTTGTGTTAGTAAATAATGAGCTAAAATACTTTGAATTAGGTCTTCTCGAAACTGATTTGATTATTAAAAAAATATTATAATAATAAGGGATTTTCGAGAAATTCATGCGATTTTGAATTCACGCGGTTTCAGGGGCCATATTGGATTCGTCATTTTGAATTTCAATGATCTTACTTCAGATTCGTTAACGGTGACTCCGAATACTTCTGATTAAGTTATTTCTAGTTTGATTCAAACATTCAGAAGATAATAACTAAGATTTTTCGAAAAATTCATAGGATAACAGCAGTTTTAGGCGCCATTTGGATCCGCCATTTTAAATTTCGTTAACCTGACTTCAGATTCATGAACAGTGATCTCGATTATCTTCAAAAAAAGTCTTTTTAGCCTAAATTTATCTTCTAAAAGGAAATGTCTAAGATTTTTCGGGAAATTCATGCAATTTTCGACAGTTCCAGGCGCTATAGTAGATCCGCCATTTTTAATTTTTACAAAGTACCACATCTTTTGAAAGCTCTTGAGTAGACGAATTTTTTAAGCTGTCACACGTTCTTGGAAACAGCGCTAAATTTTGGGCAGACAGGTATTCCAGTTGACGTAGAATGACCGATATATACTGTGACGTTGCCGTCCTGTAGCGCGTTCATCCGCCCCGAGCGGCCGCGCCAGAATCAACCTCGAGAGAGCGTGATCGAAAATCCCCGAAGAGACGAGCGCTATCGTTATTTTATCAACATTTTTATTAATTGTATCGAATTTTTGTTTGTTTGTCATAAACGACAACGGGCACCTCGCCAGAGAAGATCCGGAGGACCGGAAGCACAGCAAAGAAGATTACGTTAATACGCTCGTCGACAGCGAACGGAGGATAAAGTAGCGCTTGGAAAATACTTAGCCAAGGACGATACCGAGGGAATTCACCCACGTCCCGGATAGGGGGACGGAAGTCCGATCGACGCTATTCTCCGAGGAGGACAAACGACAGCGAAGTCTACAACGAGCCCTTGTAAATGGGCCCGCGACAGCAATTAAACAATTCAAATCAAATTAATTGCGCGCGAAGCGCTAAAGCGCCGCGGATCTCGCGAGGCACTAGGACCTCTTGCGTGCCGTGTCCTGATTGGCCGCGGGGCTGCGCACCCCACTAAGCGGTCATTGACGCCGCTATCGACCCCGGGCCGCGAGATCCCAGGATCATTCTGGTGCGGTAGCTCGAGCCGATTAGTCGCTCTAAAATATTTCGTTGTCGTGATTGTGAGAGTCTTTGTCTGTCGCCGTTATCGAGACCGAGCAGAGGACGAGGCCGAGGACCATCTCCAGCAGGAGGAAACGTTATCGGTGAGGTTGCCCATCTTTCTTTGTGAGCCACGTACGCGATTTCGTCCGCGTGCCGGCCGTTCTGCCGCCGTCGCCATTTTTCGTGTTTCGCGACCGCTCAGGCCCAGTGCCGAGACGGTGATATTTCGTGATTTTGTCGGGCGACCGGAGGCAAGCGACCGAGGAAGGACCATCGTAACGTCGGCGTTAAATTGATAAGGCAACGTTCGTCTCTCTCCGGGTTTCGGGAGTTCTTTACGCGAAGCTATCGACCGTCGAATATCGACCGCGTGCGCGAAGGATCGCGAAAGCGAATACCGCCCGTGTTGTCGTACCGCTGTAGACCGCTGTTGCCGCGTAGACTATTTCGTAACGTATCTCAGGGCGATTTTGATGTCGAATTGCATGTATGTCGTTAATTGTTAAGAGTGCGTATGAGCGTTTCTGGTACTTTACTGTAGTGTGAGCGTGAAAGTATTTGCGTCATGGTCGCGCCTATTACGCCGTCGCATCGAGCGTAATCAAGGATAATAGAATATTTGCGTCTTCGTCACATTTATTGCGCCGTCGAATAGCGCGTAATAAACGATAATTTGTATCTGCCGAATTAGTCGCGGTGCGAGATAATCGCCAAAATATTGAGAATGAGATTTGAGCGGCTTGCGCGGAAGAAAGAGGCAAAACCTCGGCGGAGAAAAATCTCCGACCGCTGTCGGCTATCGAAATTTGAGAATATCGTTCGCCTGTCGCATACGTGATCCGTCTTCGCAAAAGTATTCAGTATTTTCGGTTACTTATGCTGTCGAATTAGTAAGCTGTCGATTTGTTTCGCGAACTAGGAAATTGCGAGGAAGAATCCGTTGCGATAAGTTGTCGATCTGGCTACCGAAATTACGATATCGTTTAATATTTCCGTGCCGAAAACCCTTGGTATTCCGTAAAGTCTCGCTCAGTCCTGCGAACTCCGGCCATAAAAACGGACTCGGATAATTAACCGAATTGTCTTAGCGCTCTCGTTTTCGTTGTCGATTTCGAGCAGATATTTGCTCAGAATACCGTCGCATTATTCGTGTCAGGATTAATTGTATTGTATTTTTCGTTTTCGTATGTCGTTCGAATTTATTGTGAACCGTCGTTTCAACTTGATTTGTATGATTCGTTCTCGTCTCTCGTGGAATTAATAGCGAACTAAAGTCTCTGTAAGGAATTGTTAATCTCAGTTCAATTATCGCTTCTTATTGATTGCTGAGCTAATGTTCAAAATTGATCCATTTCTTATTATTGATTTGTTAATTATTCACTCGTATTGTTACTTTATTTTTCTAGTAATAAACTTGTTATCTTTCTTTGTTCAAATCGCGTAATTTATTTAAGTGTTCGTCTCGCTTGGTTTTCGATTGTCGTTTTGTCTGTCGTCTTTCGGCTCCGTGAAGACTCGCATAATCAATTAACTTTCTTTAACAACCCCTCCTCTCTACCGTTAGGCGAGCTAGTCGGCCCGTGGCGAAGCAGGCTATCGTTTTTAACGTCTTTCGCCTTTTCGCGAAAACTGATGCGTGAAAGATCGCATCTGGCGCCCAACTCTTCGATATATCGATACGGTCTCCGCTCCGCCGCGGCTCGCGCGAGAACGTCCTCCATCCCTGTTCCTCAGAACGCGAATATATTAATTTCGTCATTTTTTTTGACGGCGTTTTCGCTCCCCCGCGCACGCTCCCATCCAACATCTCGAGGAGTGTCGCGATTCATTTGAATCTAATTGAATAAACGTCGCAATATATATATATATATATATATATATATATATATACACATTATACAAATATATTATAATTATTTAAATATTTTTCTTTATTGTATAATATGGTTATAATATGTATGTGTATACATATATATATATATATATATATATATACAGGGTGTCAATTAAGTCCCGGGACGGCTGAATATTTTCTCATGTAAGGTATTTTTGAAAAAGGTCAAGGTCATTTCTGAAGTAATTTTCAACGAGGAATTCAACGGTGACCTTCAATTTGACCTTGAGCTTGACCTTCAAGGTTATTTGAAGGTCAAAGTGTTTTTTTTAAATAGGAACCCCTATTTTTGATTGTATATTCTTATAGCTGACCTCGAGAGCTTTCCAAAACACTATAATAAAATATTTTTCCCTCAAGCATTTATCGAGTTATGATGCTTCAAATCATTTCTTAATTTTACATAAACCGTAAAATATCTTGTAAAATATTCACTTTTCGATTATTTTACCTTAATACTTTTATGTACAAAATAATGAGAGGAATCAATTGGCGTAAAGAAAACATATAGTTGTTTTTAAGAAAAAATATGGAATTGTTAATTGCAAATTACATATTTTTTCTTAAAAACAACTATATGTTTTCTTTACGCCAATTGATTCCTCTCATTATTTTGTACATAAAAGTATTAAGGTAAAATAATCGAAAAGTGAATATTTTACAAGATATTTTACGGTTTATGTAAAATTAAGAAATGATTTGAAGCATCATAACTCGATAAATGCTTGAGGGAAAAATATTTTATTATAGTGTTTTGGAAAGCTCTCGAGGTCAGCTATAAGAATATACAATCAAAAATAGGGGTTCCTATTTAAAAAAAACACTTTGACCTTCAAATAACCTTGAAGGTCAAGCTCAAGGTCAAATTGAAGGTCACCGTTGAATTCCTCGTTGAAAATTACTTCAGAAATGACCTTGACCTTTTTCAAAAATACCTTACATGAGAAAATATTCAGCCGTCCCGGGACTTAATTGACACCCTGTATATACAGGGTCTACCAAAAGTGTGGAAACCCCTAAATATCTCGGAAAATATACGTTTTACAGAAAAGTGTTTCCAACAAAAGTTGTAGGGTTTAAGAAGATCTATATACTGATTCTATCAGTTTGACCTTGGATGGCGTCGTCAAGGTCAGGTCAAGGTCACATTGACTTTTTTAAATGACACCCCCTACATTTGATTGCATATTCTTATAGCTTAATTCAAGAGCTTTCCAAAACACTATAATAATGTTCATTTTTATTAAGTACTTTGCGAGTTATGAGGGTTGAATGATAGAGTAGCGCCGGTATTAACATTATCCAAGGTGTACTACATGGAGGTTACTCGCTCGGATTTGCATCTGTTGTGTGTGTGATCCAGCTAACTAAGGCAAGATCGATTCCTCAACATATCCTCATATTTCGCTGAAGTCAAATTGCCAAAAAATTGCTCCATAAAACGTGTATGAAACGTCTCGTTAGTTCCTTCATTTACCGCTATGTGACGCACTACATGCAGTCTAACTCGCATTTAAAATTCAACTAAGAATGTATAAAGCTATCAAAGAACGAGCACCTTCTAACTTCAGCTTTGAGCAAGCAGAAATTAATTGTTATCGTCCAAATACAACGTACGATTAATTAAAATTAAACGTTTTAAAAATGGCTGGCGACTTGTCGGAACGTGAAAGAATCACTATCCTCATGATGCGTGGATGGGGTGATAACGAAAGATCGTTCTCTGATGTCGTTCGATTATTTAATGACACGTATCCGAACCGTCGAATTAATAAGTCCACTGTGTTAAAAAAAATAGAACGTTTTAGACAAACTGGTAGCGTAAGAAATCGCTCTAAGTCAGGAAGACCATTGTCTGCAACCAACGAAGAAAAACAACTTGATGTTCTGCAGACATTTATTGAAGATCCCAATTCTAGTGTTCAGAGAGTCGCTCAAACTCACGATATTGCTCCCATGTCGGTTTGGAGAATTTTAAAGAAGAACAAGTTCCATCCATATAAATTGCAATACGTTCAAGAATTGCAAAACGGAGATGAGGAGCGTCGTATACATTTCTGTGAAAGAATGATGGCACTAATAGATGTCCGGCCCATCTTCCCTTATCAAATTGTTTTCACAGACGAGGCAACTTTTACCTTAACGGGAGAAGTTAATAATCAAAATTTTCGTTTCTGGTCAGATGAGAATCCGAATTGGGTGCGGGAAACTCACACACAACATCCACAAAAAATAAATGTATGGTGCGGAATAATAGATGGCTATTTAATAGGGCCGTTTTTTTTTGAAGAATATTTGAACGCTCAAAGGTATGAGAGATTACTTGTTGATCAAATAATTCCAGCCATACAGAATACTTTTCCAAATAATTTCCAAGAAATATGGTTTCAGCATGATGGAGCTCCTGCTCATTTTGGTGCAGGACCACGTCGTATTTTAAATGAGACTTTTCCGCTACGGTGGATAGGAAGAAGGAACGGAAATGAGGGAGGAGAGGATTGGCCACCTCGGTCACCAGATCTAACTCCTCTTGATTATTATCTATGGGGATATCTGAAGAGTAAGGTTTACAGAACAAAACCTAAAACCATTCACGAATTGATACAGCGAATAAGGGATGAAATGGCTTTGATACCTTTTGAAACGAATCGTAAAGTCATTCTACATTCTACCAAAGATAGCATATTGTCAGGAAGTAAATCGCACCATTTCATCATCATTTTTGCATTTATTCTTTAACACATTGAAACACATTTGCAATCGTTTGGTGCAACCTAACCTGATCTCTGTATACACGCACCGCACGCACGCACACGCACACATTTCGAACAATTATTATGATAAATGAGCATCCACAAATTTATTTACTGTTTACTATGTCGATTGCTTTCCAGGTCTTTAAATGCTCGATTGTAATTTGGTTGGGTCTTTGCTTTTGCTGACTGGATCCACGACCGATCTTGCCTTAGTTAGCTGGATCACACACACAACAGATGCAAATCCGAGCGAGTAACCTCCATGTAGTACACCTTGGATAATGTTAATACCGGCGCTACTCTATCATTCAACCCTCATAACTCGCAAAGTACTTAATAAAAATGAACATTATTATAGTGTTTTGGAAAGCTCTTGAATTAAGCTATAAGAATATGCAATCAAATGTAGGGGGTGT
This sequence comes from Camponotus floridanus, assembly GCF_003227725.1. Classification (NCBI taxonomy): domain Eukaryota; kingdom Metazoa; phylum Arthropoda; class Insecta; order Hymenoptera; family Formicidae; genus Camponotus; species Camponotus floridanus. The sequence continues at coordinate 48,718 of NW_020229357.1, forward strand.
CATTTAAAAAAGTCAATGTGACCTTGACCTGACCTTGACGACGCCATCCAAGGTCAAACTGATAGAATCAGTATATAGATCTTCTTAAACCCTACAACTTTTGTTGGAAACACTTTTCTGTAAAACGTATATTTTCCGAGATATTTAGGGGTTTCCACACTTTTGGTAGACCCTGTATATATATATATATATATATATATATATATATACATTTAAAATAATGAAATAAAAAAATTTAATGAGTGGCGATTTCCACATCACCCACGGAGTATCATCAATGGCGCGTTAGATTTTTTTATGTGGATCTTCGCCTAGAGCCCTATTATACCACATTGCATTATTTTATCATTTACAAGTATGATGTCTGTTACACAGACAAGATGTTTTTAATATTTTTACTTTCCACAAATATGATGTCTGTTACACAGACAAGATGATTTTAATACTTTTACTTTCCACAAATATGATGTCTGTTACACAGACAAGATGATTTTAATACTTTTACTTTCCACAAATATGATGTCTGTTACACAGACAAGATGATTTTAATACTTTTACTTTCCACAAATATGATGTTACACAGACAAGATGATTTTAATACTTTTACTTTCCACAAATATGATGTCTGTTACACAGACAAGATGATTTTAATACTTTTACTTTCCACAAATATGATGTTACACAGACAAGATGATTTTAATATTTTTACTTTCCACAAATATGATGTCTGTTACACAGACAAGATGATTTTAATACTTTTACTTTCCACAAATATGATGTCTGTTACACAGACAAGATGATTTTAATACTTTTACTTTCCACAAATATGATGTCTGTTACACAGACAAGATGATTTTAATACTTTTACTTTCCACAAATATGATGTCTGTTATACAGACAAGAATATTCTTAATACTCCTACTTTTTACAAATATGATATTTGTAACAGACGAGATGTTTTTCACGTATTTATCTTTTACAAGCGTAATGTTTGTAATAAATTTATTATTTATGAGATGAGGGGCCAGCTATGTCAATGGTATCTGCAGCATGTAATTTTAAAATACTTTTATTTTTTTTAGCAACGGTAGCATATAACTTATCCGCTGACATAAGAGACAAATGCTTTTCATCAATTTTCATTTTGATAGCTGTCTCGCCTCTCGTTTTTAATGCAGATTTAAATACACAAATAGCATTAACAGTAGCTGACGAAAAACTATTACGTTTTTTTGTTTTTAAATTATTTAAAAGAGAAAACATTCTCTCCGAATCGGCATTTGAATTTGGAAGAGATCGAATAGTACTTATAATATTTGTTAAATTGGGATATTTAGCAAGATTGTTGTGTGGATTTTGTAAAATTTTTTTCCACATGCTGTCGAAATTTAATTTAGAAAAGTTTTGTTTTTTTCTATTGTAAAATCTGATGGTAAGGCCATCCATTCCTTCTTTAAATCAGTTTCATCAAAACCACCGATAGTTTTAGCTATAAAAGAAACATCATTGAATGATGTTTCTCTATTGTTATCAAATAAACTTATATATAAAACATTCAAAAATATTTAAAACATTGTAGGCTATAAAACCACTAGGCGCAGATCTATCACGCAAATTAATAATATGGCAATATAAATTCAGATCACAAACAATTTACAATAAGAATTTTAATATTAAAAAATAATAAAAAATAAAAGAAGGGCAAACGTTTCGATCTACTCCAGATCATTATCAATGCCAAGATTCGCAGAAGAAAGACATGTAAATAAGCGAAAAAACAAAAAGATTTACGAGGTCGTCGATGTACATTAGATCAGCATATTTCGAAATAACGGATAAAGACGTCGCATATTTTTAAATTAATACATATAAAGTAGTTAAAAATTCGAAAACGCTCGGATTAACGAAATAACCGCAATCATGCTCGCCCGCACGTATGTTACTCACCAGAATAATGAAATAAAAACGCGGTGCGAAGCAAACACAAAGATACGTAGAAGCAGGAGTGCAAGCATGCATCGTCAATATGTAGCAAAAATTCCAAAGAGTCTTCAAAATGTAGCAAAATTCCAAAGAGTCTTCAAAGTTTTTCAAATTAGATTCCAGAAAAAGCAATAGTCCAAATCTGAAAAATAAAGCAAGCAGAGCAACACACGCACAAGCAAGACACAATGCAGTAAAACGACAAATAAAATCAGGCAAAATAATAGCAATGTTAAAAACGCCATAAATCCTTAAAGTAGAATGCAAGAAAATTTACAATTCATTTATAAAGAAAGCAATAGACGAGAGACGGATTAATTGAGAGCAGAGCCAATACCTTGTAAATAAAAGCACAAGTATCTCACGCAGGATCTAGGATCGAACTGAGCTGCGATACGTAAAGGAATCCGGCGTGTGCCCCATCCCCCGAGCACACGGGGGGGGAGAGGAGGGGGAGAGAAAAGAAAGGCGGGAACGGATCTAAATATGAAAATTCGATATGTAGAAGAGAAATAAGATTTTGTTAAAATTTAAAGGATTTAATGATGGGGAGGTAAACATTGTCTAATTTTTCGGTATCTTTTTGTACATTAAGCCCATTACTTTGCCGTGTAATATGGATCATTTCCGAGATGGATCTTCTAAAATAAGAAGAATCTTGATCCAAGATTACTGCATTATCCCAAGCAAATTCATGTCCCTCTAATCTGTGCTGAGACACTACTGACAAGGGCTCCGATGGTCTATTGATGTTGGAAAAATGTTCATGTAAACGGGTAGAAAGTTGTCTAGCTTATGTCGTGTTAAATAAGCTTAACTGTTACATAAAAGTACATAAAGATCGGTTATCAACGAGCAGCCATTCTAATATTGTTTACAAAATTTGTTGCAATAATTGCTCGGCTTCGTACGTTGGACAAACGAGTAGACAACTTTCTACCCGTTTACATGAACATTTTTCCAACATCAATAGACCATCGGAGCCCTTGTCAGTAGTGTGTCAGCACAGATTAGAGGGACATGAATTTGCTTGGGATAATGCAGTAATCTTGGATCAAGATTCTTCTTATTTTAGAAGATCCATCTCGGAAATGATCCATATTACACGGCAAAGTAATGGGCTTAATGTACAAAAAGATACCGAAAAATTAGACAATGTTTACCTCCCCATCATTAAATCCTTTAAATTTTAACAAAATCTTATTTCTCTTCTACATATCGAATTTTCATATTTAGATCCGTTCCCGCCTTTCTTTTCTCTCCCCCTCCTCTCCCCCCCCGTGTGCTCGGGGGATGGGGCACACGCCGGATTCCTTTACGTATCGCAGCTCAGTTCGATCCTAGATCCTGCGTGAGATACTTGTGCTTTTATTTACAAGGTATTGGCTCTGCTCTCAATTAATCCGTCTCTCGTCTATTGCTTTCTTTATAAATGAATTGTAAATTTTCTTGCATTCTACTTTAAGGATTTATGGCGTTTTTAACATTGCTATTATTTTGCCTGATTTTATTTGTCGTTTTACTGCATTGTGTCTTGCTTGTGCGTGTGTTGCTCTGCTTGCTTTATTTTTCAGATTTGGACTATTGCTTTTTCTGGAATCTAATTTGAAAAACTTTGAAGACTCTTTGGAATTTTGCTACATTTTGAAGACTCTTTGGAATTTTTGCTACATATTGACGATGCATGCTTGCACTCCTGCTTCTACGTATCTTTGTGTTTGCTTCGCACCGCGTTTTTATTTCATTATTCTGGTGAGTAACATACGTGCGGGCGAGCATGATTGCGGTTATTTCGTTAATCCGAGCGTTTTCGAATTTTTAACTACTTTATATGTATTAATTTAAAAATATGCGACGTCTTTATCCGTTATTTCGAAATATGCTGACCTAATGTACATCGACGACCTCGTAAATCTTTTTGTTTTTTCGCTTATTTACATGTCTTTCTTCTGCGAATCTTGGCATTGATAATGATCTGGAGTAGATCGAAACGTTTGCCCTTCTTTTATTATTTTTTAATATTAAAATTCTTACAACATAATAATTAAGTAACGAGCACTGAGAGCCCAATAAACGCGGATGGTAATGCGTAAATTTTTACGAACATTAATTGTTCGCGAAAAATTTTTTAAGACATATGCACATATGCCAAGTTATAGATTCTCTTGGTTTGAGACTTCTATAACAACCCCTTTACCCCCCTGGAGAGATGTAGACAGGAAAAATATCGGGGCGAAGTCGCTGAATCGTCTTAAAAAATTTTTCGCGAACAATTAATGTTCGTAAAAATTTACGCATTGCCATCCGCGTTTATTGGGCTCTCAGTGCTCGTTACTTAATTATTATGTTGTTTAAATACATAGAGCCGAATTATATACCAATTTAATTAAAATTCTTATTGTAAATTGTTTGTGATCTGAATTTATATTGCCATATTATTAATTTGCGTGATAGATCTGCGCCTAGTGGTTTTATAGCCTACAATGTTTTAAATATTTTTGAATGTTTTCTTTAAAATACCACTATGTTTTAATTCTAAAACTTATATATGGTTGAAAAACTTGTAACTTTGATAAAAATATATTATTTAGAGGTAATCTTTTACGAATTTCTTCTGCAGCAGTCACATAAAATAATAAACAATTCTCTCGAACAATTGTAACTATGTTTATGTGACCTTTCAGCGTTAATTCGTTTAGATATTCCTCACATTCTGATCCCAAAATAATTTCATTAATAGGTTTTTGATTTTCTTTTAATGAAAATATAATATTTGAAGAAAATGGTTTTAAATATTATTCTTTTATATAAAATTTCGACAGATTTAGAAAAGAAAGTTTAAAGATTTTGGATATAATAAATGAATCCTTGTTTCTAATGCTTGAAAAAATGCATTAAATGCATTAAAAAAATTCAACACATATTTTAAAAATAGAAAATAAGCTTTTATCTCTACGTTGTCTATCATAGACAAGAGATATTCTCCAGAATTTGTTTTTTCGCTCACAACCATTTCAGTAAGAAAGTATTTAATTGTATCCCAAGATTCAAGAAGTCTTTCGATACATAAATAATAAGCCAGCGCGTATCACATAATTTCAATATTTTGCGATTTGTTTCTTGGAAACATTCACAAAATTCACGAAAAATAGCCGTACGTTTTGGACTGCTATTGAGATAAGTAGCAATTTTTTTTAGAAATTCTTCGCAATATGCAGGCATTTTAGAACATGCAGCGTGCGCTGCTAATGCGGAGGAATGACATGGGCATGAAAACGTTAATAAATGTGGACATATTTCTTCTAATTTTTTTTTAAACGATAAATGTTTTCCTGTCATAACAGATGCATTGTCACATGATAAAGCTACGATATTTAAAAATGGAATCTGTAATTTCCACATTTCACATTTAAATGCCTTAAACAACTTTTCTGCACTTGAATCTTTGGCATCAATATCAATTAATTTAACTAATTGTGAGCGAATATCTAATGTCTCTGGATCAACGTATCGAACAAGAAAAGTCATCCATTTATCATTAGTTATATCAGATGTTTCGTCAATAAAAATTGAAAATTTTGTATTCTGAATTTTATTGACGACACGATCTGTTTCAACTGGGCATAAAACATTTGTAATAATGCTTTTACATTTTGTTCGGCCCATACTCATGCTTTTTAACACATTAGGGTCTTTTCCAATATGTTGAAAAAAGTTGAGAATTTCTTTTGCAGTTTGATGCGAAATATTTTTATCAGCAATTAATGCAGCATATCGAATTTCTGCTATTTTTTTTCGCTCTTCAAACGACAAAAGTAAATCATCTGTTATGTTTATATTTTCGTTTGTATTCTTTGTTTCTGTTTTAATTTTACATATTTCTATATGCGCTTTGGATTCTGCGTGACGATAAATTTTCGATAAATCACCTCTCATTGATTTATCACAAAATGAACAAAAAAATAAATTTTCATCATGTGATACTTTGCGTAACCATGGCTTAAATAATTCTATTTCTAGCCATTGTTCTTGAAATTTATATTTTTCGGATATTTTTTTATCTGAATTTTTATTATTATTTTCACACACATTATTAGTATTTTAAGCTAAATTATTTTCTTTAATATTATTTTTATGACACACAGAATCCGCATGTCTTAAAATATGTGTATTGCACGAAAAATTTTTATTGCATATACTACAATAATAAAGACTATCGTCGGATGGTACTTTGCGTATCCAAGATTTATATCGATCATCATTGAGCCAAGCATCTGAAAAGCATCGCTTAAATTTTTTTTTCAATTTATCACTCATTTTTGTGAAACAAAAAATAGACAGAAACAAAGAATTAAAGAAGCTAAAGATGAAAAATGATATATATATATATATATATATATATATATATATATAGAAATTTGAAATAATCAGAACTCACACACAAATCGGGATTGTGACAGTTCTTGAACACCAAGATTTCAGAGCACGTATAAAAAAATACGTTTACTTGATAGTACAAGGCGACAAGATTATCTGATGAAAATAAATGCCGCGAAATAAATGAACGGCGTAAAACAAATTAAACGGCATGAAACAAATAAACAAATGCCAAGTGTGTCTCATTGTCTGTTCATCCAAGCACGGCGACAGATCGAACATGTCTCGTAAGTAAATTATTATTTATACAAAGATATTAAGAAATAATTTAATCTTTAATTTCTATTTTAATTTTTTTCTTCATAATTTTATAGAAGACATTAATGAAGAGATGGGCGCTTTGGTGCTGCAAGATGCTGCGCAGCCAACGATGCAGCAGCTGATGCAACAAATGTTGCATCAGCAACATTTGTTGCATCAGCTGCAAATATTTATGCAGCAGCAGCAGCAGCAGCAGCAGCAGCAGCCGCAGCCGCAGCCGCAGCCGCAGCCGCAGCCGCAGCCGCAGCCGCAGCCGCAGCCGCAGCCGCTGCCGCTGCAGAAACAGAAGGAGCAACAGCAGGAGCAAAATGGTACATTATTTTTTATATTAAATTTTATATATATATATATATATATATATATATATATATATTATAATTTGTTTTATTTTTCAGAAAATAAAATTAAAAAAAGAGGAAGCGGCAAGGCTCGTGCCCGCTGGTATACCCAGCGCGGCAGGGGCATGTCTGGCGGTCGAGGAGGCGACCGAGGTCAAGGAGGCTGGGCCCGATGAGGCGCCGGGGTCCGAGAAGATGGCTGGGCCCGAGGAAGCCGAGGAGGCGGCTGGGCCCGAGGAGGCCGAGGAGGCGGTTGGGCCCGAGGAGGCCGAGGAAGCGGTTGGGCCCGAGGAGGCCGAGGAGGCGGTTGGGCCCGAGGAGGCCGAGGAGGCGGTTGGGGCGAAACCGTCGTTAAAAATTATTATTATTATTGATTATATATACAAATATAAAAAATAATTAATAAAAAATAATTAATAATTTATAGAATATTTATTTATTCAATATTTTATTCCTTTTATCCTTTATTTCTAGATATTTTTTCCCCATCTTCTATATATGAATACAATGTGGTATAATAGGGCTCTAGGCGAAGATCCACATAAAAAAATCTAACGCGCCATTGGTGATACCCCGTGGGTGGTGTGGAAAATCGCCACACTCATTAAATTTCTTTATTTTATTATTTTAAATGTATATTTATAGAGAAACAAGTTATATTACTATACTAAATAGTTTTATAATATATTTTGGTAATATAATTAGTACATATTCATATTTGTATAATATATTTATAATGTATATATATATATATATACCGGGTGTTTCAGACCACCCGTACACCCCATTTTAAAGCAAAGGAAGTGGTTATTTTGAAAAATGTTTCAGACAAAAGTTGTTGAAGATAAAGTAATGCATTACATGGGTAAATTTGATTGACCTTGGGTGGCGTCGTGAAGGTCATGTCAAGGTCGACTTGAATTTTTTAAATGGGAACCCCTATTTTTCATTGCATATTCTTGTAGCTTATCTCGAGAGCTTTCCAAAACACTATAATTAAGTACCTTTTTATTAAGTACTTTTTGAGTTATAAGGCTTGAAATAATTTCTTAATTTTACATAAACCATAAAATATCTAGTAAACCATTCATTTTTCGATTATCTTACCTTCATACTTTTATGTAAAATAATGAGAGGAATCAATTGGTGTAAAGAAAACACATAGTTGTTTCTAAGAAAAAATATGTAATTTGCAATTAACAATTCCATATTTTTTCTTAGAAACAACTATGTGTTTTCTTTACACCAATTGATTCCTCTCATTATTTTGTACATAAAAGTATTAAAGCAAAATAATCGAAAAATGAATATTTTACTAGATATTTTACGGTTTATACAAAATTAAGAAATGATTTCAAGCCTCATAACTCGAAAAGTACTCAATGAAGAAATACTTTATTATAGTGTTTTGGAAAGCTCTCGAGATGAGCTACGAATATGTAATAAAAAATAGAGAGTTCCATTTAAGAAATTGCAGGTTACCTTTACGTCATCTTCAAATGACTCTCGAAGGTCAAATCATTGCCACTATCTGATGGCCCCCTTCAAGCCATACAACTTTTATCTGAAACATTTTTTTGATTTGTCATTATTTTCCGAAATATTTGAGTGGATCATTTAAAATGGCCCACCCTGTATATATATATATATATATATAAGATAAATAGATATATATAAAGTATAATTAAAGATAATACATATATATTTATAAATAACTTAGCTAAAAATAGCAAGAATTATAGTAGAAAATATTTATTAAGTATTTATTATTTATTGTGTTAATAAAAATTTAATGAACATAGTTATATATATGTAATTGTATAAAGATACGTATAATTCTTGTTATTTTTTAATAAATCAATGTATTATACGATGTATTATCTTGCATTATCTGGTTAAGAAGTATATATTGTATATAATAATGCGAGGAGAGAAAGTTTAAAATTATTAATGTAATTTAACTATAAATAAAAATAATATAATCTATATTATATAATAATATATATATTTAATTATACATATATATATATATATATGCATAATTAAATACACTACAATATAGCTTATATTCTATATACAGGGTGGGCCATCTAGCATTTGGAATTTCAACTACCGGTTATTTTGAGTTTGAATGATGTAATGACACTCATCACGTATCAGAAATTTAGTTTTTTGTTTGACATTTACGAAATGGGTCCCTATACGCTCGTCCAGTAAGGTCAACCGAAAACATTGCTGCTGTTGCTCAGAGTGTGCTTGAACAACCATCAACATCAACTCGCCATCGTTCTCAAAACTTGAACATTTCGCACACAGGTTTCAACAGGACGGCGCACCTTGCCACACAGCCAAGGTTACAATCGATCTTTTGGACACTGTGTCTTCGAAAATCGCATAATCAGCCGAAATGCTAATGTCAATTGGCCGCCTCGCAGCTGCGATTTGACTCCGCTGGACTATTTTTTATGGGGAACCGTCAAGGATAAGTGTTACGCTAACCAGCCGGAAACGATTCAAGAATTAAAACATGAAATAAAAGTTGCCATCGATGAAATACACGCCCATACAGGAAAATGTACTGAAAAATTGGATTGATAGAATGGGGTATTGTGCATCCAGCCGTGGAAGTCATTTGAATGAAATTGTATTTCATGTTTAATGGCAATGTACTACCTTTCCAATAAAGCCATAAACTTTGAAAAATATTCATGCGTTTTTTTTTAGAGCCAAATTAAATTCCAAATTTTAAATGGCCCATCCTATACATTGTAAATATAATTGTAAATATAAACATGATACAAGTGGTATGATCTTCTCCCTACTTGGAGTTCAATCATAAATTTTTTTCTCTAGCATGAATTCGTGAATAGTAAAAAATTTTATTGACACAAATATTGAATATATGTTAACTTTTCCTAAGTTTACGTTACAAGAAAAGATTTATGATTAAGATTTTATTAATATAATATTAATAATAAGATTTATAAAATTATTTATATAAATTTATATATTAATATAATACAGTTTAAATATACATATAAGTAGGTATACTAGGAGAGTTCTAATTCAGATCCTCTCAGGGGGGGGTGAGGCGCGAGGGGAACCGCGGTGCGGGGGAGTGACGTCACCCGCGGGGAAGGGGGATTCGCGGCGCGACCGATGGACGAGGGGTCCGCGAGGTGAAGGGGGATCCGCAGCGCGACCGATGGACGAGGGGGTCCGCGAGGTGAAGGGGGATCCGCGGCGCGAGCGATGGACGAGGGGGTCCGCGCAGTGAAAAGGATCAGCGGCGCGAGCGATGACGAGGGGGTCCGCGCAGTGAAGGGGGATCCACGGAAAGAAGACGGTGATGTGAAAAGGACAGCGCTACGTGTGAGAAAAGGATAGTGCTACGAGTGCGACAAGGATGTCATCATCGTGGGACAAGGACGACGCATAGGTGGGAGAAGGACGACGCAAAGGTAAGTGAGCAACGAGTATATGAAAGAGAGAGAGAACGATAATATTCTAAGACAACGCGTGCAAGAGAGAACGATAGCGCAACGTGTGAGAGAGAACAATAGCGCGAAGACGACGCGTGCGCGAGAGAGAACGATAATACTGCGAGACTTACAATTAGCGCGCGAAAGAGAGAACGATATCACGATACTTACAACTAGCGCGAGAAAGACGCAAGGATGGGAGCGCAAGGAGAGGCGCGTAAATAATTAGATTTTTTTAAAAATTAATATATATAAAATTTATTAAAAATGTGTGTGTATGTGTATTATGCATATTTGTGTGTGTGTATCTAATAATAATAATAAGAAGAATAAGAATAATAATAAAATATAAAATATAATTGTACTTAAAATTAAAGATTAAAGTAATAAAATTTTAAAATATAATATAACATAATGATATAATAATATAAAATATATAATTAATGGGGCGGGGGGGGCGGTGTGCCGGATGAGGGGTCGCTCCGGGAAGTTTAAGGGGGTGATGCGCCAGGCTGAGGGGGCGATGCGCCAGGCTGAGGGGGCAATGCACCAGGCTGAGAGGGCCGCTCCTGTAACAGAAAAGACATATTTTATTAGATTTTAATAATTTATTTTTGGATATTTTTTGTCATATTACAAATAGAAAGATACTTACAATGTTATCCATTTATTTAATGTTTGCAAATGGGGCACATGTCACACGGCAGTATTTGAAATAGAGATTTCCTGCACTCTTTGCACGACATATTATATCTATTGCAATAAGCTGTGATTCTACACCGTGGCCCATTTTAATCGACGCACCTGAATATCTCCGTTGGTAAGCCGAACACAAAAAAATTGTTCAGACAAAAGTTGTATGGTTTCAAGGGGGACATAAGATAGTGTCATTAGTTTGATCTTGAAGAACCACCTGAAGGTTACGTGAAGGTCAGCTCCAACTTTTTAAATGGGACATCCTATATGCTTTTGCATATTCTTGTAGCTCATCTAAAGAGCTTTCCAAAACATTATATTATAATTAAGTTAGTTTTCATTAAATACTTTTCGAGTTATGAGGCTTGAAATCATTTCTTAATTTTACATAAACTGTAAAATATTTAGTAAAATATTCATTTTTCGATTATCTTACTTTAATACTTTTGTGCACAAAATAATGAGAGGAATCAATTGGTGTAAAGAAAAAACATAATTGTTTTAAAAAAAATATGTAATTTGCAATTAATAATTCCATATTTTTTCTTAAAAACAACTGTATGTTTTCTTTACACCAATTGATTCCTTTCATTATTTTGTACATAAAAGTATTAAGGTAAGATAATCGAAAAATGAATATTTTACTAGATATTTTACAGTTTATGTAAAATTAAGAAATGATTTCAAGCCTCATAACTCGAAAAGTATTTAATGAAAACTAACTTAATTATAGTGTTTTAGAAAGCTCTCAAGATGAGCTACGAACATGTAAAAACATATAGGGTCACCCTTTTAAAAAGTTGGAGGTAACCTTCACGTGATCTTCAGGAGGCTCTTCAAGGTCAAACTAATAACACCATCTTATGTCCCCTTTGAAACCATACAACTTTTGTCTGAACAATTTTTTTGTATTCGGCTTACCAACGGAGATATTCAGGTGCGTCGATTAAAATGGGCCACGGTGTATGTTGCCGAACAGATGTAGCTTCCAGAAACAATTCCGATAGTCTCAGAAAGCAATCAGCGCAATACCTCGATCCATTTTCCATGTAAAAATAGGAAATGTAACATATCTTTGTTGCCTCGTTCAATGTTAATATTTCGGGTAAGTTTAAATGTCGCTGTTTCTGTTGTACTAGTTCATCATCACTATTGTCACTATCGTAATCACTGTCTGTCAAGGGTTCTATTTCTACATCAGACCCATCCTCGTCTGATTCATCTAGATTGTCAATGTCCATATGATTATCACCATCATCAATATCCATATCACCATCATCAATGTCCATATGATTATCACCATCATCAATATCCATTTGATTATCTTCATCATCAATGATAATAATTTCTTCAACGCCTTCGTCGACGATAATAACATCTTCATTTTCATCGTCGATGATGATTACGTCTTCTTCAGCCATTGCACTAACGTAACACACAAGATTAACAAAACGCAAAGAACAACGAAATAATATTCTAATGCTGCAGACTCCTCTTCATTATATATCTTTTTAATATCTTGCATCTCATTTCAACTAGAGCATCGCGTCTCATCTACCTCAGCATTTCTCTACATTTTTAGCGGAGCGTATTGAGAAAAATTGTCGACTATTCTTATTCGTATGGAAGGAAAGAAATAAAATCATAGATGGAATAAAAATAATTATTTATTGCACGCATCGTAAAGAATATCATTTACAGCACATGTTAATAATTCGCAATCGATCAATGATTCGCTGTTAAAAACATCAATCTCGCGTATCGTTTTTTACAGCATCGCATACAGTAGTAATATTACTACGTTGTAATACAGTTTCAAATTGTTTAAATTTTTCATTTACGAGATACGTATTCTCGCATAACCAATTGTGCATATGATTGATACAATTTTCAAAATTAAATAAATGTAATAACGTTTCTGGTTTCATTTACAAAGAATTGCCGTATAATGTAATTTTCACAATTTTCGATTGATACATTTCAATCGTTAAATCTCCAATTCTTAATGGGGGAGCAATCGATTGTAGAAATTGTTCAACGTCTGCTTGCTTCCGCATCAACAAATTCCACTTTGAAAAGGACAACACTATTTTATTGCATCGATTGTCGCCGAGAATCAGTTCCACATACGATACAACTTCAACGCTTATTCCAATGTCCAAATACTTGTACGACGTCGGGGTTAGAGCGTACCTTCTTCCAAGTATGCGAGCCGCATGACAAGGCTGAATATTATAAAAATATAAATAATTAAACCAATATATTTATAATTTAATTAATATAATAAAAATTTATTAATTTTTTAAAATGATTTAAACTTACATGTCGCATTTCTGTTTCTTACACGGCGAAGTTTCACCGTTTCGAATCGGAACGTAGAAATTCATATTTCGTTTTCTTCAGCGATGAACCTTTCACACGCGCGATTTATGCAATACTGCAATCATATTAGAATTAATATCAATTCAAATAGTATCGTAAATTGTGATGTAGAGGGGATTATTGCTGACGCAACATTTTAATTTCCTCCAAAATTTTGTCGCGCCGATGTACGGCTGCGATGACATCATTATCCTCAGAACAAAGATTTAGCTGAATTTGCTAAAATCGAGCGCCGATTTACGGCTGCTCCTGATGCAATCACGTTAGATTTTTCAAATGTACGTGACAAAACGCAAAATTTTCAAGGTTAAGATCCTCATCGAAACTAAGATTTAGCCGAATTTGCTAAAATCGAGCGCAGATATACGACTGCTCCTGATGCAATCATGTCAAAATTATTCAAATTGTACATGACAAATAGTAAAAAAATAACAGCCAAGGTTAAGGCATGCATCATCCCTAGACAAAGATTTAGCTGAATTTGCTAAAATCGAACGCCGATTTACGGCTGCCCCTGATGCAATCACGTTAGATTTTTCAAATGTACGTGACAAAACGCGAAATTATCAAGGTCAAATTGCACACGGTACTACGGGGAATTTTTTGTAAGATGAAATCATTCTAGAATGTTCAATAATAAAACAATGCATGAGACGGTATATAAATCATGATAGAGAGGCGCACCCCATCAGTAGCTAAAGTGCATCAGGAGTATCATTAGAAACGCTAAATTTCGCAAGTGTTACAATATGGAAGAGCAAATTTTGCGAGAGCAATCCGCTTTGCTTGATTCGTTGGAAAATTACATTGTGTGGGAGCAACGATGCGACTAATACATCGAGTCGCTGAAAGAGCAAAGTCGAATCAAACGACCGCGATTATCGATCGGATATCGACAATCGCTGATTGCTCAGATCGCGCGTCTCGAAGGGCTGAAAAAATTCGGTACGTGGACGTTTCGTACACGCGGGTGCCGGATGTAGTGCGCGTCAAAATGGACTTGTGTGGCGCGAAATTGATACGGCGTTCGAGAATCGCGTATCGACTGGTGCGGTGATAAACTATAATCATATCGAACCGCGCCAATTTCTCGATGACGCCAAAGATATTGTGTTGGAACATGTGCAGGACGCTCTAAAAAAACACAACAGTGTAAAAGTGAACACTATATTCAATGGTGAATTTGTGTCGGGTGATAAACACGCGAATAAAGGTGTGAATACGAAACTATGAACTCTTTCGCACATCTGATTTACGCGAGTGGTACGAACAGCGCGTTATCGAGTCCGCCCTAGCGTCTCTGGAAGAGTTTCAGGAACGCGATAGCGGGTGGGCATTGTCGCGAATATTGAACTTGACTGTAAATATTAACAAGTACAATCCCATGCGCGCGGGATGTCACATCAAGTTACCGCGGGAGATTATGATGAAGAGAGCGAGCGGTGATTAACGTGCAATCAAAGGACAATGCGTGTTTCGCGTGGGCAGCCGCTCGCGTGGGTATTCCGCCAAAAGTCACGCGGAACGGGAATCATCGTACCCGCATTACGCGACAGTGCTGAATCTCCGGGACATTGAGTTTCCAGTGACTGTGAATCAGATTAAGAAATTTGCAAATGACATTTCAATCAATGTATACGGCATCGAAGACAAAAACATTGCCCCGATACATCTTTCGGACCAGAAACAGGATAAGCATGTGAATCTGCTATACATTGAAGACGACAACAGCATGAGACATTTCGCTTGGATCAAGAATTTATCCAGACTCGTGAGCTCGCAACTGAGCAAACACAATGGTCAAAGATATATCTGCGATCGGTAAGTTTATTTTATATTATTTGAATAATTATAGGTTATACACTTTGTTACATAATTAAAATTTTTTTCTTTTACAGATGTCTACATTATTTTTATTCAGACGCCAAGTTGCAGTCGCATACGGTCAACTGCGGAAAGATAAACGATTGTGTTGTCCGATTGCCGAGCGACAAGGACAAGTGGCTATCGTTCAACAACCTTAATCAGAAGGAGCGGCTTCCATTCATCGTGTACGCCGACTTTGCATGTCCTGGCCAAGACGAAAGAAGGGAAAAACGCTTATCAACACCATCGGGTATTTAGTTTAGCTTACTATGTACAATGCTCATACGACGAACCGTTATCAGCGTATCATTCGCGTTGTAGCGTTGTTTGTATAGCATGGTTCGCCGCAGACCTTAAAAATTTGGCGTTACGTGTAAAAAATATTTTAAAAACAAATGTCCCCATGGTAAATTTAACATCCGATGAGTAGGAGAAATTCCGCAGCGCCACTCAATGTCATATATGCGAAAAACCGTTCGCCCAAGACGATACACGCGTTCGCGATCATTGTCATCTGACCGGGCGGTACAGAGGTTCAGCACACTCAAATTGTAATCTAAATTATAAAGAATCTTTTTGTATTCCGATAGTTTTTCACAATTTATCCGGTTATGACTCACACTTTATTATCGAGGAAATAGCCACAGCGTTCGAAGGGAAAATCGAGTTATTACCGATAACCAAGGAAAAATATATTTCGTTTACAAAAAATGTTTGTATGGAAGAAGAATCAAAAAATCATATAAAATTACGTTTCATCGATTCCTTTAAATTTCTCGCATCGACTCTCGACAAATTGGCATCATTTTTAGACAAAGATAAACTCAAAATTTTAAAATCGGAATTTCAAAATTTATCTGCAGAAAATTTCAATTTGTTAACGCGAAAAAGTGTATTTCCGTACGAATATATCGATTCCGTTGACAGGTTGCAAGATACGTGTTTACCACCGCGCGAATCATTTTACAGTTCCTTGACCGGCGAAACTGTATCCGAGAGCGATTATGCGCACGCCGAGAACGTCTGGACGCGATTCTCCATTCGGACGCTAGGCGAATATAGCGACTTGTATCTCAAAATCGATGTCTTGTTATTATCCGACATTTTCGAAAACTTTCGAGATAAATGTATCGAAAGTTACGGACTCGACCCCGCGTATTACTATACTCTCTCCGGATACACGTGGGACGCCATGTTGAAGCATACAAAGATCACGTTTGAGCTGCTTACAGACATCGACATGGTTATGTTCATCGAACGTGGTATACGCGGCGGTCTGAGTCAATATTCGGGTAGATACGCTCGCGCTAATAACAAGCACATGGAGTCGTACGATCCATCGAAACTATCATCGTATTTGATGTAAATAATTTGTACGGATGGGCAATGTGTCAACCGTTGCCCTATGCCGATTTTCGATGGGTCGACGATCCAATTTTGACGTATCATCCATCGCTAGATTCGCCTACGGGCTATATCCTCGAAGTGGACCTCAAGTACCCGCAACATCTTCACGATGCGCACACTGACCTGCCGTTTTGCCCGACACGCGACAAACCACCTGGCAAGCGAGAATTCAAACTGCTTGCAACGTTATACGATAAGAAGCGTTACGTGATACACTACCGCAACCTGCAGCAGTGTACGCGTCACGGTCTTCGTGTAACAAAAATGCACAGAATTTTACAGTTTTCTCAATCTCCCTGGCTTCGAAATTATATAGAATTAAATACACATTTCAGAATATTTGCTAAAAATGATTTCGAAAAAAATTTATATAAATTAATGAACAACGCGGTGTTTGGTAAAACGATGGAAAATGTGCGCAATCGTGTCGATGTAAAATTATTAACAAAGTGGGACGGTCGGTACGGCGCAGAGGCGATGATTACGAAATCAAATTTCCACAGCAGAAGCGTTTTTTCGGAAAACTTAATCGCTGTGGAATTGCGTAAACTCGAGGTGAAATTCTACAAACCGATTTACGTGGGTATGTGTATCCTCTACATATTCAAGACATGTTTGTACAAATTTCATCACGAGTATATGACACCAATGTATCGCGACAAATGCCGAGTAATGTATACCGATACGGACAGTCTCATATATCACATCGAGTGTGCAAATGTGTATGAGAATATGAAGCGACATCGCTAGATTCGACACGAGCGATTATGCGGTGGACAATGCGTACGGTATATCGCTTGTAAATAAAAAGGTACCGGGTCTGATAAAGGATAAAAACAACGGTGCCATAATGACCGAATTCGTCGGGCTCAGAGCAAAGATGTTCGCGTTACGAGTGAATGGGAAAAAGGATACGAAGAAAATCGAAGGTATCAAGAGTAACGTTGTCGCGAGAACGATAACGTTTGACGATTACACGCGGTGCTTGAACGAAGAGATTGAAATGACGCGTCAGCAGTCGTGTATACGATCTAAATTACACCAAGTATACACGATCCGCGAGACGAAAATTGCTCTGAGTCCGTACGACGACAAACGGTATATCGTACCCGATACCACCGATACGCTACCGTGGGAACATTATCGGATACCGTTGTAAATAAATGTATATTTTGTTTATTAATTGTATATATTTATATTGTATATTTGTATATATTTTGTACATTTTATATTATATATTTTTATATTTATTATTTATATTTTAATAAATTTTATATATTTTATACGCATATTTTATGTTTCAATAAATGTTTACAAAACATTATTTTTATGAATCCAAGAGTTGTATGATTTATCCATTCCCAACCATTTCACGTAAACCTCGTCACTCTTTTTTTGTAAAATTTTTTTCATGAGATATACGTCGGGATTGGTGACGCGTTGTAATTCGTAGAATCCTCCAGCGGGATTTCCCCGCGAATCTTCAAGTATGAATGTCGCGGGATTAGTTTTCTGTACCTGGATAATCTTAAAAATTTCGGTCGTCCAATTTGGTGCGAAACCTTTTTCAAAAATGGTCTTGTATTTGCTCACGGGTACCGAATCGTCTACTTTAAATTTTGCCGGAGCTACAATTTTTACGTTGCTGTACACCGTATTTAAAAGTTTTTCGGCGATCGTCGGAGTGACGTCGACAGGTCTCATACCGATGGTGCGATGTTTTCGCGTATTGTACTCTGCAACGAGTCGAGATAGCTCGTCGATCCATTTGTAATTTCCATTCAACGTAAACATTTTCCACATATTGTTTTTTAAAGTACGATTGAATCGTTCCACGACCGAGGCTTTCATAACGGAATATGTCGAGTAATGATTAATGTTGTGTTTCTTCATGAGTTTCTGCACACTCGAGTTGTAAAATTCTTTTCCTCTTTCGGTTTGAAAATTTTTCGGACACCTTTTATCATCTTCAATAATCTTTGCGATCGTTTCGGACATTTCGTTACCGCTCTTACTCTTGAGCGGTACGACCCACGCATACTTGCTCAACACATCGATAACCCTGAGTATGTATTTATGACCCTTGTTGAGTCGAGAGTACGAACGCATGTCCACCACGTCCGCCTGCCACAGATCGTCGTATCCGCGTACAATGACGCGTCTTCGTGGAAAATTTCTTCTCGCCGGAGCATGTAATTCCTCGACTAGTTGCCGCGAGGTATTTTTGTTCTCTCGCACGTTTGATCGAGGCATAATTAATATGCGATATTAGTATATCCGTATATCTCGCTTACTGTGCCTAGTCAGATGTTGCATATCTCAGCACATTCTTTATCTCATCCATCATTAATCGCAGCGCCTGCACGTTTGTTTCGAGCGTGATAATTTTTTGCTCAGTTTCTCCCTGTCGATCTCTCAAAAGTTTATCCACATATCGTTTGTTGACGGCGTCGGTATCAGCTTCCGGTTGTTCTACGCGTTGAATCTTGCGCGACCTTGCGTCAAAGCCGGTAGTAGTCTAACAGAGAGCGTTATCGCGAACATAATTTCTCAATAATCCATTCCATTCATAGTACAAATTGTTCAACGTTCCCAACGATAATCCAAATTTATTAATCAACATTTCGGTATCGAGAACATTGATCGAATGACACGTATCGCCGATGCATAGTTTAATTTATAATGCCAGCCTCGCGAAGTTCTTCGATAATTGACAAGATTTCATTGTCGTGAGCATTGTTGCCGGCTCGACGCGAGGCGTCCAGCAATCGAAAACGATCTACCAATTTGTTGGGATCATTCCAATGCACGTAATCATGTCGCTTAGCGTCATGGTGCGCGGCGCGTCTATACTTCTTCCCACCTTTCTACCAGGGAATAATGGCGCAATTATATATTTGTACTTATACCCTTTATTAGTTTTAATAAGATTATTAACTTTGTTGTCGCGCTTATGCGCATTTGTTATATTTAATATATTTTGATATTTATACAAATCGTCTCGAGTATATTTTTTATGATTGGGAAATTTTTTTAAAAATCAAATCGTAGATACCATCGGTTCCGTTATATTTTATTCCATCGATAATTATATTATCTTCCTTGTCCACATCGAAACATTTATCACCGAGCATCATTCCTTCGTTGGTAAATTTAACATCGTAAACGTAATCCATACTCTTATTTTTATCAACACTCATAATATCTCCTATATATTTTTGCGCCAGTGGACCTAAATGCTCTCGGAACGTTTTCTGACCTTCGGACGTTTCTAATTCGTGTTGGACCGATGTTACAAACGAATCGGGTGTGGTCTCGTAAATTTCTTCGACGGACGTGGATAATATTGTTTGACGCGGTTGTACTTTTATTGGAGTAGAAACAGTAGCCATATTAGAAAATTGCTTCCTTCGCTTTGATCGATTCGGTGTCGAATATATCGGTGAATCGTTTATCGGCATATTTATCCGTGCTCGCTTTATTCCTTGCTTTGACTCTTTTATTTTTTCCTCATGCTTCTCTCCAAACGTCAAACTCAACGGTTCGATTTTCGACGCATCAGATTCCACAGTATTTTCGACAAGCTGTTTTAAAGGCTCGGTAATCGGCTTAAATTGCCTTTCCAATATGATATCTTCATCCATTCTCAGGTTTTCAATCACCAGTTCAACCACCTCATTCACCAGTTTTCAAAGTGCGATATTTTTTGCGAATCGATTCGCTCGTTTTTGTAATCTCTGTCGCAATTTTTTCACGATCGTCCTTCATGATGCTCGATCGATGTGTCGATGACGACTGATCGCTTTACGGTATCGCGAAATTGTTAAATCCTTTTCTATATCGTCCATTGATCAACGTACTATTTTTATCAATGACTACGAAGCCATATTTGCGTTGCCAACATTTCTGACACAATGCACGGAAATCATTGTAAGACATGTCGGTATTCACGTGATCGTTGTACACATGTTTCAAGTTTGTGCCGTATTGTTTAAACAGCAGGTTCGCGTTGTCGCGTATAAGATGCTTAGGTATCTTGGCGTACGTCTGACAAAGATAGAAACAGTCAACGCTCGAGTGTCGACCCATTGCAAAGTACTCTCTTATCGTATCTTGCTTGTCGCACGCCATCAAAGATAAAGATGGAATTCGGAAGCGCCTCGCTCGGTGGAATGACATCGCTGTTATTAGAGAATGTAAAATAACAATTTCGTCTATAGGTATTAGTAAATTTTCCAAGTATTTTTTCCAAGTATTTTATTTTCCGCTATAGATTTGACCGATGCCGATTACGAGCTCGGATTAACGGATTTTGAAACTTATCATACGATTCCGAACGTAAATTTTTCGAATAATAAATTTTATTTGGCAACGACGACAAGGAAATTACGATTCTCGAAGGATCGTACGAATTGCACGCCATAAATGACTATCTCAAACGCGCAATTTTGCGAGATGAATACCTTTCCAGAGATGTTGAAAACGATTATGATGAGGAATATCCAATAGCGCTCCACGCCAATCACAGTACGCTAAAGAGCGAAATCAAATGCGCCTACAGAATAAACTTTACCAAACCCGACAATGTAGGATCCTTGCTTGGATTCTCATCGAATCGTATATTGCAACCTCGCAAGTGGTATGAATCGAACGGTTAATATTATAAACGTAAATATTATTCCTATAGAATGCAACGTGACTACTGATGCGTACAGCAACGGCATGCGCGTACACATACGATACATGAATTTTCACCGAATGTACCGCCTGGATATAAGATATCGGAAACGCCGGCACAAATCATTTATCTGCCGATCGTCGTACGGAGCATTACGGATTTAACGATACGTATTGTGGATCAAAGAGGTCGATTGCTCGATTTTCGAGGAGAGGAAATTACTGTAAGATTGCATATACGGCGGCGACAAACATAGTATGCTCGTGCTGAACGAAACGGAGCGCGCGAGAGACAATACTTTTACGCGGGACAATACTATTGCAGTAAAGCGAGCAGTATCGGGTGACAATAATAAGATAGCCGTTAAAAAGAAGCTGAGCGCGTTGAATCGTGAATTTTTGAAATCATTGGTATTCATCGTAAGAATGATTGATATTTTGAATATCGAAGGAGCCAGTCTTTGACGATCGCATCGTCAAGATTGAGACTCATAGTACAATCCGTTGCGCTATCTCTCTCTCGCGCACTAATTATAAGTATCGCGATATCGTTCTCTCTTGTATACGTTGTCTTCGCGCTATCGTTCTCTCTCTCTCGCACGCGTTGTCTTCGCGCTATCGTTCTCTCTTTCGCGTGCGCTAATTGCAAGTCTCGCGATATTATCGTTGTCTCTCTCGCACGCGTTGGCTTAAAATATTATTCTCTCTCTTTCATATACTCGTTGCTCACTTACCTTTACGTTGTCCTTCTCCTACCTATGCGTCGTCCTTGTCCCACGATGACGCCATCCTTGTGGCACACGTAGCACTATCCTTTTCCCACACGTAGCGCTGTCCTTCTCACACCACCGTCTTCTTTCCACGAATCCCCCTTCACCGCGCGGATCCTCTCGTCCATCGGTCGCGCCGCGGATCCCTCTTCACTGCGCGGACTCTCTCGTCCATCGCTCGCGCCGTGGATCCCCCTTCATCTCGCAGACCCCCTCGTCCATCGGTCGCGCCGCGGATCCCCTTCCCCGCGGGTGACGTCACCCATCGCGCGCCGCGGTGCCTCCTTCCCCGCGGGTGACGTCACTCCTCCCGCACCGCGGTTCCCCTCGCGCCTTACCCCCCTGAGAGGACCTGAGTTAGAATTCACCTAGTATACCTACTTATATATGTATATATATATATATATATATATAATATAATTTATATACAGGGTGAGTTTTTTATCTTGAGGCATCGAAATATTTCGTAAAGTCTAAAAGATACGAAAAAATGTTTCAAACAAAAGTTATATGGTTTTAAGGGGAACATAAGGTAGTGTTATTAGTTTGACCTTGAGGAGTTAGTTTATATAAAATTAAGAAATGATTTTATGCCTCAGAAAGTACTTAATAAAAACTAATTTAATTATAGTGTTTTGGAAAACTTTCGAAATAAGCTACGAGAATATGCAAAAACATACAGGATGTCTTATTTAAAAAGTTGGAGATGACCTTCACGTAACTTTCAGATGACTCTTCAAGGTCAAACAAATGACATCATTTTATGTCTTCCTTGAAACCATACAATTTTTGTCTGAAACATTTTTTCGTATCTTTTAGACCAGTGCTGGGATTTACTTGCAACTTTCGGCCAGATTTCTTAGCTTACGCCTACTGTTCCCCTCTTACTGCTCGCTCCTTAGCGACCGCGCCACCGGACGCTCGTAACTAAGGAGTGATCAGGAACGTGCGCGTTACAAATGTTATGTAACAATTTATCTAAGTTCTCTTTATTGTTTATTAATAATAAAAATAAGTATTCTATTATTAATTACGTATATGTTCTGTAATAATTTAAAATATTTGTGTTTTGAATCGTAATTACAATAAGAGAATTTAGATAGATAGATTGCCACATTACATTTGTGACGTACACGTTCCTGAGCGCTTCTTAGTTATGAGCGGCGCGAGCGGTAAGGGGAAAACAGTAGGCGTAAGCTAAGAAATTCGGCCGAAAGTTGCAAGTAAATCCCAGCACTGTTTTAGACTTTACGAGATATTTCGATATCTTAAGATAAAAAACTCACTCTGCATACATACAGATATGTATGCATAAATTATATATATGTATGTATGTATGTATTATTTGTATAATTTCTTATATATTATTTTTTTAAGTAAATGTAAATTATTAATATTTATTTCTTTTGTTTCAGGAAAGGCGAGAACGTTATAAAATTGATATAATAAATAATAGAAAAAGAGGAAAAGAAGAGTGAAGAAAGAAAATTATTTGAGAAAACTTTTTATATTATAAGTTATTTTAATTTATTTACAATTAGTATTTTATATTTAATTATATTTTAATTTTATTGTATTATAATATATTTTATTATATTATATTTACAAAAATTTGATTAATATTTAATTTTATTACAGTAGTATTATTAATTATTATATATTGTAATTTATTTTATTTTTTATGTATGTGTAATTAATAAATAAATCATATTATTTAGAAGTATTGATATTATTATTAATAATAATTATGATATTGATGATAATCGATGATATGAATGATATATAAATGATGACACTGATGATATAGACTATTAATATTGACAACAATGATAATGATAATAATGACAATGAAGATGATGATAATGATGATAACAAAATAATAATTTTAACAATAACTATAGTTTAATAACCATAATAATTAACTTATTTATGTAAGTTAATTTATTTAAAGTGAGAAAGACAGCAACAATTTTATTAATACCTTGAGCATTGTATTGACGTCGATCCATATTTGGTCTTAAAGTAAATGACAATTGTAACTCCAACAATAATTCGTCAGATTCCATTCCTAAAGAGAATATTAATTTTTATCTTAATTGAATTTAATTTAATAATAATAATAATTTATAAATAATAATAATATAATAATAATAATATATAAATAATAACAATTATTATTATTATTAATATAGTAATATTATGTAGATTATTTAATAGTTATAATATAAAAATAGTAAAAGATATTTCAATAGTAAAAAATTTCTTGTATAAATTATTTTTTTTTTATTAATATTTATTAATAATATTACGTGTATATGTTTAAGATTATATATATAGTATATTAATATAGAAAATTCTTATAAAATGACGAGACGTAAAATTGTACGTATTTTAGAAGAAAAAAAAGAATTTTTACAACGACATCGAGAAAAAAGAAAGGAGAATCAACGACGCAGAAGTAAATATAACAAATTAGTTGAAAATTCTTCGAAAAAGTCAAATCAACAAACTATTGGTATTGCTGGTACATCAGATGATATTCGTGTAATAGAATTAGATTGAGAAAATGGAGAAAATTCTTTAAGTGTTAGATCAACATTACAATCATCTGTCGAATATTAAACTCGTTATCGATCACGGCAGAAAAAACAATCTTGTTTAAATAATATTAGTACACTGTCATTTACTGATGTAATTGAATATTATATTGGTCCTATGGATGTGTATTGTATTCATTGTAATGCAAAACGCTTTGCAGCTGAAAAAGTTTCTAATAGAGGATATTCATTTCATGATTATTGTAATCATGGTGCAGTATGTGTGCAACCATTGCCTGAATTTTCTCAATTCGTTCGTAGTTTATTTGATGATAGTCACATAAAATCTAATAATTTTTTTCAAAATATTCGTAGTTATAACAGTTCATTTTCATTTGCCTCATTTAACGCTAATTTAATTAATTTTCAAGGTAGATGCCCTGGTCCATATTGTTTTAAAATACAAGGACAGATTTATTATCAAATTAATAAAGCATTATATGCTGCACAAAACGAAAGTTCTATTTATGGCCAACTTTTTATCGTAAATTCAAATGATGCAATAAATCATTGTCTTAATCAAAATTCATACATAGATTTTGAAATTGTACAAAACCTTGAACAAATAATGCGGGAATTTAATGTATTTGCTGAGTCTTATCAAATGATGAGTGAAGAATTAGAAAAGCAACGAAGTTTAGAAATGGAATCTGGTGAATTATTACCGGAGTTACAATTAGTATTTACTTTAAGACCAAGTATGGATCGACGTCGATATAATACTCAATGAAGTTGTTGCTGTATTCTCTACAACAGCTGATGGAGAAATTCCAGAATCATATGTTACAATACGTAATAAAAATACTAAAACTTTATAAAAAGTTAGTATTATGGATCCAAATGTAGAACCATGGATATATCCATTATTTTATCCATATGGTACTCAAAGATGGCATCGTGATTTAAAAAAATTAAATAGTGATAGACGAATAACTAGAGGACAGTATATTAAATATCGTAGCTATTCGTGATGAATTTAATGTTTTTTTATTAGGACGTCGCTTATTTCAACAGTGGCTTGTAGACAGCTATGTAAAAATGGAAAAAGATAGAATTGATTATTGTAAAAATCATCAAAAAGAATTACGTAGTGAAACATATCAAGGTTTAAGAGATTATTTACAAACTACGGCTAATAATTTAAATGGGCGTATTGGGCGTATTTGGTTGTACTTCCTTCCACATTTACTGGATCGCCAATATGTTACAAAATTATCAAGATGTAATGGCAATAGTTAAATTTAATAAACCAGATCTTTTCATTACTATGACTTGTAATTCAAAATGGCGTGAAATTGAAGAAAATCTTTTATCTGGTCAACAAGCTTCGGATAGACCTGATATTTGTGCTCGTGTTTTTAATATAAAAAAAGATTATTTAATTGATTTAATCGTTAAACAAAAATTTTTTGGTAAAGTAGCAGCATTTGTATACGTTATTGAATTTCAAAAACGCGGTTTGCCACATGTTCATATGTTAATTACTTTAAAATACAATTATAAAATCACAACTCCGCAAATTGATAAATATATTTCTGCTGAAATTCCTGATCCATGTGAGAATCGTATTCTACATGATGTAGTTATGAAACATATAATTCATGGACCTTGTAGTGATTGGTGTTTGGTAGATGGACGTTGTTCAAAACATTATCAGAAACCTTTTCTCGAAGAAACTAAAATGGATGAAAATGCTTATCCTTATTATCGCCAACAAAATAATGGAACAAATTTTGAACGTCCTGGTGGATATGTAGTTGATAATCGTTATGTTGTTCCATATTGTCCTACTTTATCAATTATATTTAATAGTCATATAAATGTTGAAGTAGTTTCAAGTATTAAATCAGTTAAATATCTATGTAAATATATTTATAAAGGACATGATGTGGCTGCTATAACTATTGAACCAATAATACAAAGTGTTGTTATTGATCAAGATGAGATACATAATTACATTACTGTACGAAGCTCGTTATGTTGGACCTATTGAAGCTGGCGTATTCTTAGTAAAAAACTACAAGATAAAAGTCACGCTATAATACGTTTACCAGTCTATCTTCCTAATGAGCAAAATATTATAATTGAAAATGAAAACATTGATGATGCAATGACTTCTGCTTTAGATCAAGTTACTATGTTAATAGATTATTTCTCATTAAATTTACGCGATGAAGAAGCAAAACAGTATTTGTATATAGAAATTCCAAGTTATTATACATTTAAAAAAGAGAAAGTTAACGGTAAAAATGTATCACGTTGGGTCAAACGCAAAAGTCATTATAATTGTATAGGACGAATGTATTCCGTTAGTCCAACACAAATAGAATTATTTCATTTACGATTATTGTTACTCACAGTAAAAGGGGCCACAAGTTTTAACGATTTAAGAACTGTAAATGTAGAATTTTATCAATCATTTTCAGCCGCATGTTTAGCTTTAGGTTTGAACTATTACATCCTGAAGAATTGTGGGAAAACTTTAAAATAGCAATGTCTGTGGATTATATTCAACATTTTGGTATATTACAAGGACAAAATAAAGCATAAACAAATTAATAGTATGCTTCGTGCTGAAGGTAAAAGTTTTGTAGATTTTCCACAAATGAAACAATTAACAGAAAATGACGAAGAAAAGAATTGCATGATATCTGAAGAAGCTATGGAAATAGGCACCAAACAATATAAACAATTAAATAATAAGCAGAAAGAGATCGTCGATCTTATATTAAATGAAGTAAACAATAATATCTCAAATAATTGTTTTTATATTGATGGTCCAAGTGGATCAGGTAAAACATATATATATATATATATATATATATATATATACAGGGTGTCAATTAAGTCCCGGGACGGCTGAATATTTTCTCATGTAAGGTATTTTTGAAAAAGGTCAAGGTCATTTCTGAAGTAATTTTCAATGAGGAATTCAACGGTGACCTTCAATTTGATCTTGAGCTTGACCTTCAAGGTTATTTGAAGGTCAAAGTGTTTTTTTTAAATAGGAACCCCTATTTTTGATTGTATATTCTTATAGCTGACCTCGAGAGCTTTCCAAAACACTATAATAAAATATTTTTCCCTCAAGCATTTATCGAGTTATGATGCTTCAAATCATTTCTTAATTTTACATAAACCGTAAAATATCTTGTAAAATATTCACTTTTCGATTATTTTACCTTAATACTTTTATGTACAAAATAATGAGAGGAATCAATTGGCGTAAAGAAAACATATAGTTGTTTTTAAGAAAAAATATGTAATTTGCAATTAACAATTCCATATTTTTTCTTAAAAACAACTATATGTTTTCTTTACGCCAATTGATTCCTCTCATTATTTTGTACATAAAAGTATTAAGGTAAAATAATCGAAAAGTGAATATTTTACAAGATATTTTACGGTTTATGTAAAATTAAGAAATGATTTGAAGCATCATAACTCGATAAATGCTTGAGGGAAAAATATTTTATTATAGTGTTTTGGAAAGCTCTCGAGGTCAGCTATAAGAATATACAATCAAAAATAGGGGTTCCTATTTAAAAAAAACACTTTGACCTTCAAATAACCTTGAAGGTCAAGCTCAAGGTCAAATTGAAGATCACCGTTGAATTCCTCATTGAAAATTACTTCAGAAATGACCTTGACCTTTTTCAAAAATACCTTACATGAGAAAATATTCAGCCGTCCCGGGACTTAATTGACACCCTGTATATATATATATATACATATATATATATATATACAACTATCTATTATTTAGCTAGAATTAGAAATAAACGTGTATGTACAATGGCATTTACGGGTATTGCAGCTACATTATTACCTTTTGGAAAAACAGCTTATAAGATATTTGGATTACCAGTTCCATTATTTGCTGATTTATCATCAACTATTAAAATTCAATTAAAAGAAGCTCAATATTTAAAAGAAATCGATATTTTCATTTGGAATGAAGCACCAATGGCATCACGATATGCTTTAGAAATAATGAATCGAACATTGCGTGATATTATGAATAATGATATTCCTTTCGGTGGAAAAATTGTTTTATTAGGTTATGATTTTAGACAACTTTTGCCTATTAAAGTACATGCTACTCGAAGTGAAATTGTAAATCTTTCTATTAAGATTAGTTCTCTTTGGAAGCATTTCGTAAAATT
This sequence comes from Camponotus floridanus, assembly GCF_003227725.1. Lineage (NCBI taxonomy): Eukaryota > Metazoa > Arthropoda > Insecta > Hymenoptera > Formicidae > Camponotus > Camponotus floridanus. Next base: position 77,780 of record NW_020229357.1, read on the forward strand.
CTCTTTAATACAAAATATGCGAGTTCTTCCAGAAGAAATTGAATTTATAAAGTTTTTATTAAATGTTGGAGATGGTACATTAAATGATCTTAATGATAATATACAAATTCCTGAATGTTATATAGCGTCTGTTAATGCTGATATTGTGGAAGATATATATGGTGATTTAATAAGAAAAAAAGAGTTTGTTAAAATGTCTAAATGTGCCATACTTTCTACAAGAAATGTAGATGAAATTAATAAGAAAGTTGTGGAATTATTAGATATAAATGATGAACGAATTTATACAAGTGTAGACACTGTTGTAAATAATGATAGTGGTGACATGAGTGAAACATTGTTACCAGAATATTTAAATAGTTTATCTCCATCGTCTCTCCCTCCTCATGAATTACGTTTAAAACCAAATAGTATTATTATGTTAATTAGAAATTTAAGTATTAATGAAGGTCTTTGTAATGGCACTAGATTAATGATTATAGAGCTTACAGATCATTTATTAAAATGTAAGATTTTAACAGTTGACGAAACAGGAGACATTGTTTTTTTGAATTATATAACATTATATTGCGAAAATGTATTTCCTTTTACTTTTTCCAGAACACAATTTCCAATAAAATTAGCTTTTGCCATGACGATTAATAAATCACAAGGACAGACGTTTGATAGAATTGGATTAGATCTTCACAAAGATGTTTTTAATCATGGACAACTTTATGTTGCTTTTTCGCGAATTCGTTCTTGGCAAGCATTAAAAGTTTATCTTGGTAATCAACGAAATAACAAATTTGTTAAAAATTATGTAAAGAAATTTATATTTAATTTTTTGTTTTTTAAATGTGAAAAAAACAATTTTGTTAAAGTAACAATAATAATAATAATAATTTGTTCAGCGAATATATAAAAATTTTTTACAAATATAAATTTTAATATTGGAAAATTTTACATTTTATTTAAAAGTTATAAATTTTTGTTTATAAGAAATAAATATAATACATAATCAGCATCTGCTCAAAATCGTTCAATTTTTTTATATGTAATAACTTTTATATAACATAATTTTTTACAAATTAATAACTCAAGTATATAAATTAATAGATACCTCATGCTATATACAGTACATTACAATAAATAAAAATGGAAATCTAGACATTTCGATCTATTTCTTCTTAATAAATTAAATTAGTAAGAAAAGTATTATAATACTTTTACATTTGGTATGATGCAACAAAAATTCTGATTACGTGGTATGAAAATTTTTTAACTTTGTGTGAAACTATGTGTGAAAATTTATAACTTTTATAAGTAAAAGTTTTATATTTTAGAGATTTGAAGATTAAAAATTTCATTTTTTTAAAATAAAGCTCTTAAAGTGGATCTTACTTTTTTATATAAATTGATTTTGTAATATTTAAACAATTATAAAAATAAAATAAGTAAAAATTGAATAGTTTAGTTTATTATCTATAATTTGCATATTTCCTATATGTTTTAAAAATATGTAATTGTAAAATTTGGATTTAAAATTTTTCTAAAATATTTATGTTATCTTGCAACTGTGTTGGCAATTTGTGGATCTTTTCTCTGCAATGTCTTTGTAATATTTCATTACAATTTGCAATATTGCAATAAATTACAAGAACATTACAAAACATTGCTATAATGTAATTACAATAATTTGTATTGTATAGAGGTTCTCTCGTTTTATCAAAGATATAGAAATATTTTTAACTTACTCCAAAACATAAATCTAGCTACATCTATGGTATATCTGTTATACCTACCACACGATGTAGTAGAAGATAACGATATAAATTTTGTATTATTGATGAGAACTTGTCATTCCCAATTTAACTGTGATTAAGTGTAAGTACACGATTAAGTGTAAGTACACGATTAAGTGTAAGTACACGATTAAGTGTAAGTACACGATTAAGTGTAAGTACACGATTAAATGTAAGTACATTATTGAGATTGTGAGCGATTAAGATTTTGCGATTAAGAAAAAAATTTTCTTTAAAAAATATAATATGCAAGAGAAAACCTGAGAGAAATACATATAAAGTCCGACATGACTTCAAATGTTATTTAAACTTAAACAAGATATAGGTATCTCTGAGAATGACAGCTGTTCAAAAAATTTTGTATCGAGAAAAATTATTTATTTTAACAAGGCACATTGAGTAGTGACCTTAATCTTGACCACGACCATGACCTTCAAGATCATTTGTAAGTCAATTTTTTTATAAATAGAAATCTGCATTTTTGAGTTCAGAAATCGATAAAGCAAAAAATTTTACGTTTAGGTTAAAAGATTCGATCAAGATCTAACAACTTTTCCGGATCTCAAATAAGAATGGTTTTTCTTATTGTTGGTGAAATTTGAAAATTTGATATCGTAATTGATCTCTTATTGATTTCCGAAAAACTATTCTATAAAGAACGAATCTTCAAATCAAATGACCTTGAAGGTCATGGTCGAGATCAAGATTAAGGTCACTATCCAATGCACTTTGTTAAAATAAATAACTTTTGTCGATACAAAATTTTCTGAACAGCTTTTATTCTCAGAGGTATCCATATCTTGTTTAAGTTTAAATGACCTTTGAGGTCATGTCAGACCTATAACCTGAGTATATATTTGAACGTAAAATTTCTCGCGCCTTCGATTGTCGATTTCAAAAAAGGGGGTTTCCATTTAAAAAAATAAAGTTGACTTCCAAATAACCTTAAAGGTCACTGTCTAGGTCAAATTTGAGGTTACCATTAGATTCCTCGTTGAAAATTATTTAAATAATGATCTTAAACTTCTTGAAAAAAATCTTACCTGAGGAAATATCCAGTTCCCCCCGTTACTTTTGTGACCCTATATATATATATATATATATATATATATATATATATATATATATATATATCAGCGCCGTTCGGCTGCTTTGCACCCTTGCACCCTTGCTTCCACCGCTCCGTATATCAGCGCCGATGTTCGGCTGCTTTGCGCTTTCGCGGTACATCCCTCATCCCGATATAAGTAATTCTAGATTTTTTTCCGTTCGACGTATCCTTATCTCTCATTGAATTATACAGCATGCGAATTTATAAACAATATAAACAAATGACACTTCCCAGAATCGTCTTCCACGATTTTTTCTCGGAAGAATTGCGACGCATATCAACGCCGTTCGGCTGATTTGCATCCTTCCTTCCGCCGCTCGTATATCAGCGCCGATGTTCGGCTGCTTTGCGCTTTCGCGGTACACCCCTCATCCCCGATATAAGTAATTCTAGATTTTTTCCGTTCGACGTATCCTTATCTCTCATTGAATTACACAGCATGCGAATTTATAAACAATGTAAACAAATGGCACCTCCCAGATCGTCTTCCACGATTTTTTCTCGGAAGAATTGCGACGCATATCAGCGCCGATGTTCGGCTGCTTTGCACCCTTGCACCCTTGCTTCCGCCGCTCATATATAAGAAGGATTAAAGCGCATCAAAATCATAGAACATGATTTGAACGCCCATCGACGCGTTATCTGTAAAAAAAGTATAGCGGTGTTCCGTTAGAAAGATTTTTGCGCGTTTAACGTATAAAAATGGAAGTAGACGAAGATCACATGAAAGTAGACGAAGATCACGCGTCAGCGTCACGTTGTCAGCTAATAGTGATTGCATTAGTGACTGCAATGAGAATTACACGGAATATATCGACAAAATAGTGTCTGTTGCAGAAATTAATGCTCCAAACAGACGTACAAAATTTTGTATCATATACTTTTATTATTCTACGGGTGGTGCTTTAGCTGTATGTCCTTCCTGTATGATTGCGTTGCAAGATGTGGATAGTCAAATGATGTATGCTGTTCGAAAGCATATAATTGAGACATTGGATGCAATGGATGGACGATACTGTTCAAATTGCAAGGATCCGTTGTATTTAACATTTCCGTGCAATATGTGTCCAATATGCACTCTGTAAAAATGGAAAACATCGAGCAGAACGAACGCGATCTGGAGGGATCTCGCCAAATTGCCACCTTGGGCGAGTATTTTGCGTGGTTGCAGCGTTGTGATTGATCAAAGAGCTCAAAGAACGCAGTTGTGTCAAGCGTCTGCAGCTCTCGATCGGAAGTAGACAATCTCTGATGACTAAAATCGCGCGACTAGAAGGTATAAAGACTCGATTACAGAGACGTTTATTTCCAGTGGTGGTCGAGCCCACTTTAGCATCGTTGGAAGAATTTCAGGAACGCGATAGTGGCTGGGCATTGTCGCGAATACAGAATTTGACTGTGAATATTAATAAATATAATCCAATGGTGATTACAGCGATGATAATAACGCGGAAAGACTCGTTTGGCGAGAGATCGATACCGTGATAGCCGTATTCTGACCGGTGCTGTGATTAACGCAAACTATATCGAACCTCATCAATTTTTCGAGGATGCTAAAGGCATCGTGCTCGAGCAAGACATTATAAAAAGACACAACAGTGTAAAAGTAAATACTATATCAACGGTGAATTTGTGTCGGGTGATAAACGTGCAAATAAAAGTATAAATACGAGAAACTGTGAACTCTTTCACACATCAGATTTACGCGAGTGGTTCGAGCGCCGCGTTATCGAGCCCACTTTAGCATCGTTGGAGGAATTTCAGGAACGCAATAGTGGCTGGGCATTGTCGCGAATACAGAATTTGACTGTGAATATTAATAAATATAATCCAATGCGCGCAGGATGTTATATTAAATTGCCATGGGAGATTGCGACGAAGAGGGCGGTGGTTAACGTATAGTCTAAAGACAATGCGTGTTTCGCGTGGGCAGTTGTCGCCGCTCTATACCCCGCCGAAAGGAACGCGGAACGGGAATCATCGTACCCGCCTTACGCGACAGTGCTGAATCTCCGGGACATTAAGTTTCCAGTGACTGTGAATCAAATTAAAATATTTGAACTCGCAAACAATATCTCGATCAACGTGTACGGCATCGAAGATAAGAACAGTAGTGTCCCGATATGTCTTTCGGAGCAGAAGCGAGATAAGCATGTGAATCTGCTATACGTGGAAGACGGCAACAGCGTCGGACATTTCGCGTGGATAAAAAATTTATCCCGGCTCGTGAGCATGGAACTGAGCAAAAAAAATCACAAGAAATATATCTGCGATCGGTATGTATATATTATTATAATATAAAATAATTATATCAAATAATTTATATAAAAAAAATCCTATGATAAAATTTTTCTTTTACAGATGTCTGCATTATTTTAATTCAAACGTCAAGTTGCAGTTACATGCTGTCGATTGCGGGGAGATGAACGACTGCGCTATCCGGTTGCCGAGCGATAAGGACAAGATTCGAGTTCAACAATTACAATAGGAAAGAGCGGCTTCCATTCGTCGTGTACGCTGACCTGGAATGCATTCTGGCCAAAACGGAGGAAGAACGACAAAAATTACCAACATCACCAAGTATTTAGCATAACTTACTATGTTCAGCTTACATTGTTCGTACGACGAATTTTTATCGGCCTTTATCATTCGCGTCGTAGCGCCGATTATATAGCATGGTTCGTCGAAGATCTTAAAAATTTAGCGATTCGCGTTAAGAATATTTTAACGACCAATGTCCCTATAGTAAAAACATCCGAAGAGTGTAAAAAATTTCACAACGCCACTCAATGTCACATATGCGAAAAGCCGTTCGCGGAAGACGATACACGCGTTCGCGATCATTGTCATTTGACCGGGCCCCGCGCATTCAAATTGTAATTTAAATTACAAAGAATCTTTTTGTATTCCGATAGTTTTCCACAATTTATCCGGTTACGATTCGCATTTTATTATCAAGGAAATAGTCACAGCATTCGAAGGGAGAGTCGAGTTACTTCCGATAACGAAAGAGAAATATATTTCGTTTACGAAAAATGTTGACCTTAAGGAAGGCAATTGGAAAAATCATGTAAAATTACGCTTCATCGATTCGTATAAATTTCTTACCTCGAGTCTCGACAAATTGGCATCTTATCTAGGCAAAGATAAGCTCAAAATTTTAAAATCGGAATTTCAAAATTTATCCACCGAAAATTTCAGTTTATTAACACGGAAAGGCGTCTTTCCGAATACGTCGACTCGGTAGATAGGTTGCAAGATACGTTTACCACCGCGCGAATTGTTTTACAGTTCCTCGACAGGCGAAACTATATCCGAGAGCGATTACGCGCACACCGAGAACATATGGACGCGATTCTCCATTCAAACGCTGGGCGAATATAGCGACATGTATCTCAAAATCGACATCTTATTATTAGCCGATATTTTCGAAAACTTTCGCGATAGCTGCATCAAAAGTTACGGACTCGACCCCGCGTATTACTATACTCTTCCCGGATACACGTGGGACGCCATGTTAAAGCATACAAAGATTACGTTCGAGTTGCTTACAGATATCGACATAGTCATGTTTATAGAACGCGGTATACGCTGTGGTCTGAGCCAATGTTCCAACAAATACGCGTGCGCTAATAACAAGTACATGCAACAATCGTACGATCCATCGAAACCATCGTTGTACTTGATGTATTTTGACGTTAATAATTTATACGGATGGGCAATGTGTCAACCGTTGCCTTATACCGATTTTCGATGGGTCGACGACGCGTCGAATTTTGACGGATCATCTATAGCGTTAAATTCGCCTACGAGGTATATCCTCGAAGTCGATCTCGAGTACCCACAAAATCTTCACGATACGCACACTGACCTAACGTTTTGCCCGACGCGCGACTTGCCGGTAAGCGGGAATTCGAACTGCTTGCAATGTTATACGATAAGAAGCGTTACGTGATACACTACCATAACCTACAGCAGTGTACACGTCACGGCCTTTGTGTAACAAAAATACATAGAATTTTATAGTTTTCTCAATCTCCATGGCTTCGAAATTACATAGAATTAAATATACATTTCAGAACACTCGTGAAAAACTTTCGTTCGATAGCCGTTCAATAGCCGTTTCTAGCCGTTGCTACCCGTTCGATTGTCGTTTATAACCGTTCCTTAACCGTTCACTGCCGTTCGATAGCTGTTCACTGCCGTTTTTGAGCCGTTTGTTGGCGTGATTGACCCTGTTGATAGTCGTTTTTAAGTAGTCCGTAGCCTCGTTCACAGTCGTTTCTGACCCGTTCGTAGTCTCGTTGACAATCGTTTTTGACTCGTTCTTAACCGTTCCGGACTTGTGTGCCGCCTCGTATGTAGCCGTTCCTGACGTGTTCATAGCCTTGTTTGCAATCGTCCTTGAGGTGCTCGTAGCCTCGTTCGAGGCCGTTTCCTTTTCGATCATTGCATATAGTTCGATAACCGTTCGATAATTGATCGTAGCCATTCGATAAACCTTTCTAGATGTTTAATAATTGTACAATAGCTGCTCCTAAGCCGTTCACTACAGCACATTACAGGTTGATAGCCGTTTCTGAAATAAATGTTAATCGTACGACGAAGCTCGTTTATCGTCCTTCTCGAACACAGTCAGCTTCTCGTCTAATTCTTTCTGTTGATTCTTCAACGCATTCTTCCACGTACAGTTTGTTGACTGCATCGGTATCAGCCTCAGGTTGCGCTACACGGCGAATCTTGCGCGACCTCGCGTCATAGTCCGTAGCGACGCGACACAGAGCGTTTTGACACAAGTAACTTGTCACCAATTTATCCCAATGATCGCTCGTGCTGATTTCTTCATTTCTCCGTTCGAATAATACAAATTTGTCGATAGGCATTGTTTTTCGATGCGAGTGACGTCGATCGACTGATTAGTTTCGTCGAGATACTGTTTAATTTATAATAAGGCCAGCTTCGCGAAGTTCCTCTATGATCGACAGGATCTCGTTGTCGTGAGCATTGTGACCAGCTCGACACGAAGCATCGAGCAATCGTAGGCGATCCACTAGCTCGTTGGGATCGTCATAGTGCACGTAATCGATCTTATTGTCGGTTAGCGTCATCGTGCGAGGCGTGAATACTCCCGTTTCCGTTTTTTTTCTTTTTCGATTCGATCGACATCAACGGCGCGATTATTTGTTTATACTTATATCCCTTGTTGCTCTTTAATTGACCTTGCGCTTATTGACGTTTATGCGCACTCGTCACCATCAATATGCTCTTATATTTTTGCATATCGTCCTCAGTATGTGACGTCATCGGGAATTCTCTTGAAGATTATCTCGTATAATCCTGGTGTACCAATGTATCTCACTTTGTCTATGATTATAGAGTCATCTTTGTCAATGTCGAATCGTTTGTTACCGAGACGCATTCCATTCTCGTCGAAATAGACGCCGTACATGTGATCGATCGCGTTTTTTCTTTCGTTGCCGCTAAGAAGAACACCCATGTATTTTTGTCCCAGTGGTCCCAAGTGCTCTCGTAACACTTCTTGACCTTCCGACGTTTGTAACATGTTTCGAACGGATGTTTCGAGCCGGTTGCCCGTGGTTTCGAAAACATCTTCGATCGCGAGTGATTCGGGTATCGGGGGTTGCGCGATTCTCGGTGTCGCGGACGGTGTAGAGGTTATCGGCGGTTCATCCGATAAAGCATCCGATAGATCGGATATATGCGGCATCGATAAACGCTTCGCCTTCAATGGTTTCCTCTTTTTCGGTGTCGCATCCTCCTTCTCCTCCTTGTATCGCTTGATGGGTAACGTTTTAATTATAGCGTCAGCGTTACTCTCCGGCTCGTTTTTCACCGCGATTGCGCTAGAGTTGTCGACGATCTTCTGTAGTGACTCGATAATAGGCCTAAAATGGGTCGTGACCGCGATATCTTCGTCGATCTTATTGGTCTTCAAAGCGCGATGTTTCTTACGGATCGATTCGCTCGTTTTCTCAATCTCCCTCGCAATCTTTTCACGCTCGCGAATATTATCGCTTCCAGTCATGTTGACGAAATGTCAAGCGTTTCACCCATCTCGACGGAATGTCAACAGCGACTAATCGTTTTGCGGTATCGCGAACACGTTAAATCCTTTTCTGTATTGCCCGTTTGTAAGCCCGCTGTCCTTATCAATCACTAGGAATTCATACTTTTGCTACCAACAAGTACGACATAATTCACTGAAATCCTCATACGACATGTCGTTATTCACATGATCGTTGTACACGTGCTTCAAGTTGATACCGTCCTGTTTAAACAAGAGGTTCGCGTTTAAATCAGCAGGTTCGCGTTGTCGCGTATAAGATGTTTTGATATTCTCGCGTACATCTGACAAAGATAGAAGCAGTCGACATTCGAGTGACGACCCATTGAGAAGTACTCTCTTATCGTATCTTGCTTGTCGCACGCCATGTCATCGAAGACGAAAATCGAGTTTGGACGTGCCTCGCTCGGTGGAATGACGTCACTGTTATTCGAGAATGTAAAGTAGCCGATTTCGTCGATCGGCGTCAACAAATTCTCCAGATATCGATATTTCGGCTGTTGCAACGACTTCGAGTACACGTACACGTTCTCGAAACGTACACCGTGTGGACTTTCCAGTAAACTTATCAGAACGTTGGTTTTACCACAATTCGAGGGGCCGCAAATGATCGCGCGTATAGTAGTCGGTAGCATCGTACCGTGTCTGCGCATCTCCGCGTGGTCCCCTATTAATCGTAATCTGTCGTCGCAATTCATCACGCGTATCGTCAAAGGCTGTCGTACGAACCGCATGTTTTCTTTTTCGAATCAATTTTGCGAATGATCGCGAGGGAGAGACCTATTATAGAGGTGTTGCGACTCGAAACCGCTCAGTATCAAAAATGTTTCTTCTTCTGTCGGACAAAAGAGACATTCTCGGGTTTACCGCCAAACAACTGCAGTATATCCCAAAGATTCTTTTATTGCAAAATATTGATGATTACGTAAAACGATTGTGGGACAAGCTTCCAGAATATATGAAGGCTGATTCGGAAGTTCAACAATATTGTTCGTGCATGTGACATTACAACCAGCCGTGACAAGAAACGCACAGCGACGGTCCGCCACCGTTAATAAAAGATTGCGACATATGTCAGCGAGAATCGTAAGAGGTAGCGGTCTCTTACATCACGTGATAAATGCTCTTCCGATAGAATTCCATATTCCCGGCTATCAGTTTTGCGGGCCAAGCACACGGAGAAGCGATTAGTCAGAGGTGATCGAGGTATAAATCCATTGGACGCGGCGTGTTACAAACACGATACAGCATATTCTCGGAGCAACGATCTCACCGAGATACACGCTGCGGATAAAATACTCGCCCAGAAAGCGCGGAATTGCATCGTTGCGAGAGATTCGACTTTCGGTGAGAGAGCCGCCGCCACAGCTGTCTGGACAGCGATGAAAGCCAAGACAAAGCTCGAGTCTGAAGAGGACGAAGACGAAAAAAAAGACAGGGAAGAAACGGTTACTTCCGGTAGCGACGGTGCATTGCCGATTCTACCAATGTTGCGCTCGGATCTCTGATCGGCGGAGCAGCGGGTGTAGCGAAGGCGGTGAACGACGGAAAAGCCGCGCAACGTCATTTGCAAAAGATGCTACGTCACAATCGCGCCATAGAAAGTCGCGGATTATATCTCGCTCCTTACAAATACGGATGAGGAGTCTCAAAGAGAAAAAAAAACGTCAAAGAGACTTAAAAATGCCGCAGAGCGCAACTACCAACGTACAATTGCTACAACTGGCAAAACGTATGCGCATTCCATATTTTAGAGGCACCTTTATGCGCAACTCTTTACCGATCGGTGGTATTTATTAAAACGAGAGCGGCATCGTAAATTTGGAGCGTCGAAGGATCAGGTACTCATTGGATAGCGTATGCAAAGAGGGGGGGGGGGTACCACCGGGATATAGGATATCGGAAACGCCGACGCAGATCATTTACCTGCCGATCATCGCGCGGAGAATTACGGATTTAACGTTACGCGTTGTGGACCGGAACGGACGATTGCTCATTTTTTGAGGAGAAGAGATCACCGTAAGATTGAACGTACGACGGCTACGGCGATAACATACGTATGCGATGCTCGTGTTAAATGGATCGAAAGACGTGAGAGATAACGCAATCTTTACGAAATCAGCGATATCAACAACAACATCGACGTTTGCTAATATCCAATCATTCAAAAAGAAACTCAGCGCATCGAACGTTGCGTTTTTGCAATCTTTGGGATTCGCGGTGCGGAACAGCTGAACGATGACCGACATCTTCAACATCGGTGACGAACCGATCTTTGACGATCGTATCGTCAAGATCGAGACTCACACGTACAACCCGTTCGCCAATACAACATTCGGACACAATGACGAGAAAGACCCATACAACAACAGGATCTGTATACGCTGTCGCATGAGAGTTTCCTATACATTGAGAGACAACTAACGAACAACAAAGCAGCAACTGAAGAAGAAAGTGATGTAATACTGGGAAATAATTGCGTCGCATTCATGTTCGATGAGATTCGATACGAACTCGACGGCGTTGAGATTGATCGTAATAGAAACGTAAGAATAACTACTACGCTCAAAAACTATGTAACAGTATCATCCGATAAAAGTATGATTTTGATGAATGCTGATTGGGGGGATCCGACGATTTATGCGAATGGATACTTCAATTTTTGTGTACCGCTCTACATGTTGCTGGGATTTTGCGAGGATTACAGACGTGTGGTGATTAACGCTCGTCACGAATTGATCTTGATACAATCGCGCAACGACAACAATTGTCTGATTGAAAATTCGGCGCAGGAGCCTGTGATCAACATATTCAAAATACAATGGCGAATGTCACACGTGCTGTTGAGCGAAATCAAAAAGTTGTCGATGCTATGTGCTCTGGAAAGCGGATGATGTCTCAGCATGGCTTTTCGCTCGTGGGATCTGTATGAGTATCCGCTATTGCAGCTTACAACCAAGCATTCGTGGGCCATTAAGAGCGCGACTCAGCTGGAGAAACCACGATATGTTGTCTTCGCTCTGCAGACAGGTCGGAAGAATGTCATGTTGGCGACTTCGAGTTAATTCGACAACTGCAAATTGCTCATTGCGTGAAACTCTATCTGAACTCGGAATATTATCCGTACGACGATATGAAACTGGATTTCGATAAAGGCAGTGTGACGTTGCCGTCCGTTAGAGTGTCCATCCGCCCCGAGATTTTACGGGGCGCAGGCCGAGCGGCCGCGCCAGAATCAACCTCGAGAGAGCGCTATCTAAAAATCCCCGGAGAGACGAGCGATATCGTATTTTGTAAGAATTTTTATTAATTATATCGATATGTTTCTTTGTTTGTAATAAACGATAACGGGCACCTCACCGGAGAAGATCCGGAGGACCGGAAGCACATCAAGGAAGATTGCAGCAGGACGCCTAACGACCGAGAACGGAGGAGATAATAGCGGAGGAAAGGACGATACCAGGGGAATTTACCCACGTCCCAGGAAGGAGGACAGAAGTCCGATTGGCGCTACCCTCCGAGGAGGACAGACGACAGCGGAGCCTCCAACGGGCCCTTGTACCGGGGCCCGCGACAGCGATTATATAATTCAAATTGAATTAATTGCGCGCGAAGCGCTAAAAGCGCCGCGGATCTCGCGAGGCGCTAGGACCTCTCGCGTGCCGAATCCTGATTGGCCGCGGGGCTGCGCACCCCACTAAGCGGTCATTGACGCCGCTATCGACCCCGGGCCGCGAGATCCCAGGATCATTCTGGTGCGGACGCTTGCTCAATAGAGTCCTGTCGTTTTGTTGTCGCGTGAGACCTTTTCTCTTTGTGTGTGTCGCTGCTACCGAGAGACCGAGTCGAGGACGAGGCCGAGGACCATCCCCTGCAGGAGGAAACGTTATCGGTGAGGTTGCCCATCTTTTCGTGTAAGCCACGTACGCGATTTCGTCCGCGTGCCGGCCGTTCTGTCGCCGTCGCCATCTTTTTCGTGTTTCGCGACCGCTCGAGCCGTTTGCCGAGACGGTGATATTTCGTGAATTTGTCGGGCGACCGGAGGCAAGCGACCGAGGAAGGACCATCGTAGCGTAGGCGTTAAATCGATAAGGCAACGTTCGTCTCTCTCCGGGTTTCGGGTGTTCTTTACGCGAAGCTATCGACCGGCGAATATCGACCGCGTGCGCGAAGGATCGTGAAAGCGAATACCGCCCGGGTTGTCGTACCGCTGTTGTCGCCGCGAATATCCCGGGACGTATCTCCGGGCGATTTTTGGATGTCTGATTGCGTGTATGTCGTCGTTAATTGTAAGAGTGCGTGCAAGCGTTTTTGGATATTTCTTTGTAGAGTGAGCGTGAAAGTAATTGCGTCATCGTCGCGCTTATTGCGCCGCCGGAAAGAGCGTAACAAAGGGTAACAGAATATTGTCGTCATTATCGCGCTCATCACGTCGTCGAATAGCGCGTAATAAATAATATGTAACGTCTGCCGAATTTATGGAGCGTGGTGTGAAATAATCGCCAGAGTATAGAGAGTAAAATTGAGCGATTTGCGCGGAAGAAAAAGGAGATATCGGCGGAGAAAATTCTCCGTCTACCGTCGGCTATCGAAATCTGAGAATATCGTTCGCCTATCGCATACGTGATCCGTCTTCGCAAAATTATCCAGTATTTTCGATCACTTATGTTGTCGAATTAGTAAGCTGTCGATTTGTTTCGCGAACTAGGGAATTACGGGGAAAATTCCGTTACGATAAGTTGTAGATCTGGCTACCGAAATTACGCTATCGCTTGAATAATATCCGCGACTATTTTCGTGCCGGAAATCTCTGATATTCCGTGAAGCCTCGCCCTGTCCCGCAAATTTCGGCCATAAAAACGGACTCGGATGAATACTCGAATTGTCTTAACGCTCTCGTTTTCGTTGTCGAATGCGAGCAGATCCTTGTTCAGAATACCGTCGCGACTTTCGTGCCAGGATTAATTATATTGTATTTTTCGCTCCCGTATTTCGGATGAATTTGGCGTGAAGCGTCATTCTTTTTGTTAGTTGTATGATTCGTTCTCGTTTTCTTTCGGAGAATTAATAGCGAACTAATATCTTTGTACGGAATTGTTAATTTCAGTTCAATTATCGCTTATTATTGTTTGCTGAGGCATTGTTCAAAACTGATTCAATGCATGTTATTGATTTGTTAATTATTCACTTGTAGTGTTACTTTAATTTTCTAGTAATAAACTTGTTATCTTTTTTTTTTGTTCAAATCGCGTAATTTATTTAAGTGTTCGTCTCGCTTGGTTGTCGATTGTCGTTTTGTCTGTCGTCCGTTAATTTCGCGAAGACTCGCATAATCAATTAACTTTCTCTAATAACCCCTCCCCTCTACCGTTAGGCGAGCTAGTCGGCCCGTGGCGAAGCAGGCTATCGTTTTCTTTTAACGTCTTTCGGCTTTTCGCGAAAACTGATGCGTGAAAGACCGCATCTGGCGCCCAGCTTCTCGATATATCGATACGGTCTCCGCTTCGCCGCGGCTCGCGCGAGGACGCCCTCCATCCCTGTTCTTCAGAACGCGAGTATAATAATTTCGTTATTGTTTTTGACGGCGTTTTCGCTCCCTCGCGCACGCTCCCGTTCAACATCTCGAGGAGTGTCGCGATTCATTTTGAATCTCAATTGAAATAAACGTCGCAGCAGATATTCCATTCTGTACGACACGTATATGCGCTTCTGCAAGAATCATTACGGATACGAGTATCTCGAGCCGAGTCTCTTCGTCTGGATGTTTCTACTTCACGGTCCGTTCGTGATTATCGATTGTTCTCGACAAAACAAATCGGTCAAGAGCGCAACCGTGGATGTGAGATTGGAATTCGAGTGTAGGAGAACGTATCGCCGAATACCACTGCGTACTGTCTCATCATACACGATCGCGTGATCCAGTACAATCCATTGACCAACGTTGTCAAAATCACCTAAGTGTTTGCGACAACATCGACACAAGAGAGAGAGAAAGAGGAGCATGATATAAATTAAAGTCTTGCGAGATGGTGTTAGAGTTTTGTCATTCCTCTCGACTGGCGTATCGAAGAGAAAGATTTCGTCATGTCTGTACCATCGTTTGTGGATCTGCAAGGATTTACCATCGACAAACTTTTCTTCGTGAAGGAAGCGGCAGTCTTGAGAAAGGGATATGTTCTATCGCATTACTTTTTCGCAAGTCCCGTACCATGGAGCGTGCTTACAAAATCTGAGCGATGTCAAGTCTCATGGTTGATTAGAAATCATCACGGATTACAATGGGAAGACGGAAACGTTCCGTATGGTTTGGCTCAGCGTGCGAATAGCTGTCGTTGGTATGATACACGAAGAAGAAGAAGAAGAATCGTGTCGTGTACGTTAAAGGATTTGAAAAGCAAAAATGGCCGATATACTAGACGATGCGGGGAACAGCTATATTATTGAAACTTTGGATGTGGATTACGAAGATATTGACGCTCTAAATAAATTAGATGATTATGATACTAATAGTATGCGATGTGGAAAACATGTTAAGAATTGCGCATTACAAAATGTATTCAAAATATTTAACTGGTGGTCGCGACGTCAGAAAGAATTGCGAGAAAAATAAAATATGTAAACATTAACATGCGTTATCTCTTATTTCCCTAATCCTTTGCTTGCGTTTCTAAGAATTCTTTTGTTCGAGCGCCGCCTCCCCCTTCTCCTAAATTCGTTAGAAGCATTGATCCCCCTTCACTATATTATACTTTTGGTAGATGAGCGTCGGGTATAACCGATTAATTCCTGTATGATCAGTGTCGCGTTAACCGCTCGTGGATTCACTTTTCATAACCCTAGAGAAATGTACTACGTTGAAAGAAGCAGCAGCAGCGGCATCGGAAGACGCGTGAATAATTACGTGCCGACTCGTGATAAAACTCCATCGTTTGAGAACAAATACAACGAGTAAGTTTCGTTTAACATTTTTTTATATTTTTCTATTTTTACAAATTGTATTATTAGTATTACTTAATTTTAATTTTTCCCGTAGCATTTCGTCGGAGCGTCGTACGGTTCGTATACTAGGCAGACGATACGCATTGACAGCTACGGAATTCAAATTCCTCGAAATTGATATCAACGGTCCGCCGAGATTGTCATAGGAGATCATCGGGGAAAGGAACTGATATTATCTCTCGAAATGTGGAAGAGACTCTGCGAGCAATGTTGCAATATTCTAAATCTCCTTCGGAACGACTCTCACGACATCTACAATTTTATAAGCGTTGGACTGCTAACAGTGCGAGTTCGTACGATTTTAACGCTTAACTCATAAGTCTCGAATCTTCAAACATATGCATGATGATGGTCGAATCGACGTTACACCGCATGTTCGATCTCGATGATTGCATAGATGTAACTTTTGATCGATTGAATAAAGTGACCGAGACAGTCGATGTCAAATTTTCGCAATTCTCCAATATCGCGTCCACTGTAACGGATTCTAAAGAAGTATCAAATGTAATACGCGTGAGTGACGCTTTCAACAAACATCAACTCGTCGATTGCGAGCTGGCGGCTTTAGCTTTTAGTCCATATAATATGTAAGACAAAAAAATATCTAAAAACATGAATAAAGAGTTTTAAGTTTACTATATCACGGTGTACTTTCTTTGCGTTTGCCCATCCCAGCTTTCATGCATAGCTCGTTGCGAGAGAGTTATCATGAGAGAGCAAACACTAGGAAAGAAAGAGAGAGAGATATGGATACGTCGAACGAAAAAAAAAATCTAGAATTACTTATATCGGGGATGAGGGATGTACCGCGAAAGCGCAAAGCAGCCGAACATCTGCACTGATATACGAGCGGCGGAAGCAAGGGTGCAAGGATGTAAAGCAGCCGAACGGCGCTGATACGTTGCAATTCTTCCGAGAAAAAAAGATGATTCTAAGGTGTTTATATTGCCAAGTACCGGAGGATTCTTACTCCTCGGGTGACGGGTATATCAGGGAGAGATTAAGAATGTTTAACGTATGTCGTTGTGCAATCGCTACACTAGTGTGACCTTTCGAAGCGAGAAAAACCATGGATCACTGAGTCGTCTCCGAGTTCTGATCGAGAGAAGAAGAATATTACGATTCTAAAAGTGTTATCGTTCGTATGGAACGTAGTTGTTTTATATTTGACTGTAAAATTAAAAGACAATTTTTATGAATACATATACATATGTGTGGACTATAGCATATAAAATAATATTACAACAATGGAGCTGCAAACACGTATAGACGAATGGAGGCGCATCATCCTTTTCCGAGATGACAATAATAGTGCTATGGAAAAATCGAACACTAAACAGATGTCGATAACACAATATGTGCGCGATCAAGAATTAGGCATACGAGGTATCCGTAAGCAACGTTTCGTCAAACAAGCCGAGGTTACTATGTATGAGGATGGATATAATGGCCGAATGGCCCGATCATGTACAACTAAAAATTTTTGGTGAAATTCGGAAGACACACTTCTCAATTGATGTAGACAATGATGATGATGATTACTCATTTCGGTAGTAAACGTAAAATTATTCGAATCATAGACTCAGAAGATGGTTGGCAATACCAATGTATTAGACGCTATAATTGCGATCAAATATTTGAATATGAGAACCATATTTATATATGTAAAAATGTCGATTACAGTTGGGTAGATAGGTGTATCAATGACTGTACATACACGCCGTGTATAAATATATGTATCTCAACGGGTATAAACCAAACGTACATAGATTTAATAATCTGGGATGATTTTCATCATAATATTAAATATGATGATTTTAGAAAATGCATTGTTGGTAATCATCATAAATTATTATTATATATAACGCGGTATTGTACACAATGTCAATCTCGTAAATGTAAATGTCCGCCTGAAATTATATACAAAAAGTATGCATGTGAAAAGAAAAAGCAACAGGAAGAGAATGTACAGGTAACGGATAATTTTTGCTAATATAATTACGAAATTAATTTAAAATATTTAAGTAATTATTTTTGGGTGATTTTTTGTAGGAGAATGTTTCAGGAGAGATGAGAAATCTGAATGGAGATCAGAATGGAGATCGAAATGGTGATCAAAATGAGGATCTAGATAGAAATCATAATGACGATTTTTATGTAAATTTTGATGAGCTATTCACATCCTATATATAACAGATTAAATTTTATATTTTATATTTTTTCTTATTATTATTTAAACTTATTATTTTATTAGTCATATACATTTTATTAAATCTTATATTTTAATTTAAAAAATGTATTTATTTACGAGCCTTTTCTTGCGCTCCCATTCCTTTCGCTATCTCCCTCGCATGCGTTCTCCTCGCGCCATCGTTCACTCTCTCTCGCACGCGTTCTCCTCGCGCCATCGTTCCCTCTCTCTCGCACGCGTTGTTCTCGCACGCGTTGCTTTTCAAAGAAATGCTGCTGTTTATATTATTTATAAACCGAACATGTTCGTACGCAATACTGTTTATCAACCAGGCATGTAATATAATATTGTGTATCATTGCAATAAAACATCTAACACGCGCCGCCTCCGAAATCCCCTCCGTCTCGCGTGACGTCATTCCTCCGCGCCTCCGTAATCCCCCGCGCGCCTCACGCCCCCTGAGAGGACCTGAATTAGAACCGGCCCTATTATCCTACTAACATTAAAACTTAGAAATTAATACAAATAATTAAAAATTTCTACAAAAATTAAGAAGTAATACAAATTAAAAGATTAAAAAATTTTAGTTAAAAAAACTTGAAAAAATGTTGCTAAACAATATGCTAAACAATAAAATTAATGTATTCTTTCATATATATTAACATTGCAGTTATTGATGTAACTAAATTAAAAATAGTTTTAAATTAAAGATCCAAATTAAATTTATTATTATTGTTATTATTATTATTATTATTATTATTATTATTATTATTAATTATTAATATTATTATTTTATTGTATCTTTAATATACAGGGTGTCCGTCGATTTTCGACCTTAATGAAATAAATAAGTAGATTGGCTCGAATTAACAAGAAATGACCGGTATTGCTTTGGGATTGTCGCAATAATTAACGAAATATTAAATAAAAAAGATCGGCCAATCTGCGTGAGTAAAAGCGCGCGGCGACGAGAGTCGTCCCACCGTAATCCGATACTACGAACGCGGCGAAGCGGTGGGCGGGTCGCTCTCCGAGACATGATGGTGATTTGCGATATATCGCAATACCGCGCCGAAAAATGACCCGTCCCCCCTTTTCGTGGCGAGAAAATGATGCGCTATCATTTCCACACCACCTTGCGGTAGATAGCATGGTGCGCTTTTTTTATAGTGGTTTCCCCCATAGGTCTATTCCACTCTTAATTTAAAAATTATTCAAAATGCTATTTACTATACGCTGAATATATCGTAAATGTAAAAAATTAATGGACAGTACCTTTACAAAAATTGATTCGTGGTTGAAAATCCCTCGATAAAATGTATTGCACGCGTTGATAATGTGAAACGATGATAAAATTCTTCAAGAATCCTTTCTTCATCTCGTACACGAAGACACACTGCTGGACCGGTTATTCCGATATTATGCACGACACTCAGTTTCACATAGTTATTGCACAACACGTAAAATTGTACGGTCACTTGGTTTTCGTGCACGCCCGAGAAATGATTCCATGTAAATTGTGGCCGCACGATAAGTATTTTCTCCCGCTAGTCCGTATGCTACAATCATATCCGTATATTCCTGCAGAGTACACTTCACTTTCTCTGTTAATTTACTACGCAAACACAAGATTTTTATTAAAACGTCTTAGCTCTCGCACGCTGTTACCAGACTGCGTACGCCAGCAGCACGCAACTACAGCTGAGCGGACATGCGAGTGTAATCATAGTGCGCAGGCGTCGAACTCACACGTACGCTTACACTCACATGTCCGCTCAGCTGTCAGCTGTAGTTGCTGCTGGCGTACGCAGTCTGGTAACAGCGTGCGAGAGCTAAGACGTTTTAATAAAAATCTTGTGTTTGCGTAGTAAATTAACAGAGAAAGTGAAGTGTACTCCGCAGGAATATACGGATATGATTGTGGCATACGGACTAGCGGGAGAAAATATTTATCGTGCGGCCGCAATTTACATGGAATCATTTCTCTGGCGTGCACGAAAACCAAGTGGCCGTACAATTTTACGTGTTGTGCAATAATTATGTGAAACTGAGTGTCTTGCATAATATCGGGATAACCGGTCCAGCAGTGCGTCTTCGTGTACGAAATGAAGAAAAGATTCTTGAAGAATTTTATCATCGTATCACATTATCAACGCGTGCAATACATTTTATCGAGGGATTTTCAACCACGAATCAATTTTTGTAAAGGTACTGTCACCATTAATTTTTTACATTTACGATATATTCAGCGTATAGTAAATAGCATTTTGAATAATTTTTAAATTGAGAGTGGAATAGGCCTATGCGGGAAACCACTATAAGAAAAGCGCACCATGCTATCTACCGCAAGGTGGTGTGGAAATGATAGCGCATCATTTTCTCGCCACGAAAAGGGGGGACGGGTCATTTTTCGGCGCGGTATTGCGATATATCGCAAACCACCATCATGTCTCGGAGAGCGACCCGCCCACCACTTCGCCGCGCTCGTAGTATCGGATTACGGTGGGACGGCTCTCGTCGCCGCGCGCTTTTACTCACGCAGATTGGCCGATCTTTTTTATTTAATATTTCGCTAATTATTGCGACAATCCCAAAACAATACAGGTCATTCCTTCTTAATTCGAGCCAATCTACTTATTTATTTCATTTAGGTCGAAAATCGACGGACACCCTGTATATACTTTAAAATTTTGCGACGCCAAGTTTTTTAAATTAATATTAAAAATTTTTTTTGTATTAATTTTTAATTTTTGTGGAAATGTTTAATTTTTGTATTAATTTCTAAGAGCGGAGAGAGAGAGAGAGAGAGAGAGAGAGAGAGAGAGAGAGAGAGAGAGAGAGAGAGAGAGAGTTTTAATTTTTTTGTTAATTTTTTATTTTTAACTTTTATTTAAACATATATTAATAAACATATAAATATATTAAATAAATATATTAATAAACATATTAATAAACATTTAAACATATACTAATATATATTATTCCCTAACAGCACACATATCCGAAAAACGGTTAGAGAACATCCAGATGATGTTTGGATGTTCTCTGAATATCTTCTGAATGTCTTTTGGATATGTTGTGCTGTTAAGAATTATACTAATATTATTTTATTAATATATGTATGATTAAATGTAAAAGTTGTAATTTAAAAAATGCGAGAATATCGTTAGCGACAATTTTTCGTTAGAAACAAACAATAAGTAACAGAGAGGCCTTAAATTTTAACCAATGCAATGCATTATCGCATCGTGTATAGGGGCATCGTATAGGGGCATCGTGTATAGAAGCCTTTAGGCTCGATGTTCTACTGTTTCCTCGTCACTACCGCGCTACGAGGCTACGTGCATGTAGAACTTCGACAGTTTATTGTTCCGATCTCTGCTTACTGTCCTCCTGCTTTCTATTATATTTCAACTGTGTCGGTGCGGAACCCGACTTGATTAATTGAAAGTATTTTCTGAATATTTTCATCAAGCACGTGAGAGTAAATGCAGCTCGCGAGAGAGCAATCGGATCAAAATAAAGCAAAAGTAAACGCGGGACGAAGAAAGAACGAACGATGATAACAACTCTATACGTGTAATTATTGACGTTGCTCCTCACATAATTCCGAAATTTCGAGACTTTTTAAAGATAAGTATATAACATACAAGTATATAATATACACTTCTATGCATATATATAAATGTGTGTGTGTATAATATATATTGTATGTACATAGTATGTATTATGTATGTAGTATGTACATAGTATTTTCTTTTGATCTGTTATAATTTTTATCTGATTTGTTATAATTTTTTTTCTTTTAATCCTAGTTTTGGCCAAGGGCTAAGCTTTGGATAAGCTTGAATCAAAGCATAAAATGAAGTTCTCTAGAAAGCTTACAAATAAAATAAATCGATCTTTAACAATAATTTCCGAATCATCTTATGATTCGGAAATTATTGTTAAAGATCGATTTATTTTATATCATGATTTTTATAACATTAATATAGATAATAATACCATTGAAAATATCGCAAATGATAATAAAACTAACGATAACACAATATTACAAAAAAAATTATGCTATATTAGCGACAATGATGTAGACATTAATATTCCATATAACAGTGAATTATTTAATAATTAAAAGGACAATGATATTAATAAATTCTCATATAATATTACGCAAGTTGAGAATCCTAAAAACAAAGTGTCTCTAACTTCGAAAATAGTCAAATGGGCTATAAAGGAAAATATAACATTGTCGGCATTAAGAAATCTACTCTCTATTATACGTGAAATACCTGGATGTGATGACATACTAAAAGATCCAAGAACGCTTTTAAGAACACCTAGTAACATAGTTACAACACCTTTAGCTCGCGGAGTATATTATTATTTTGGCATAGAAAAAACTTTAAATTTATTTTGTATAAATAATAAAATCAATATCCAACCAAATGAAAAATTTTTATTAGCTGTTAATATTGATGGCTTACCCTTGAGTAAGAGTTCTAATAGTTCATTTTGGCCTATTTTATGCTCAGTAAAGTCGATAAAAATACTTATGAAACATGTGTTTTTAATTGCTTTATATCATGGTTCAGAAAAACCTAGTAATGAATTTTTCAGTGATTTTGTTAATGAATGCATCAGTTTATCAACCAACGGAATATTAATAAATTCTCATAAATATTTTTTTCAAATGTCTATGTTAATTTGTGATTTACCTGCAAAATCTTTTGCTTTAGGTATTAAAAGTCATACAGGCTATTTTTCATGCCCAAAGTGTGCTATTTTTCATGCCCAAAATGTGATTCAAGAAGGTGAATTGTTTAATAATATATTGTGTTTTATTGAGACTGAAAATTTACGTAAGAGAACCGATAATTCATTCAGAACTATGGCTCAACCAGAGCATCATATTAATAAAAACATGCTATTAAATATTCCAAATTTTAATATGATAGACAATGTACCAATAGATTACATACATAATCTTTTACTTGGTGGTATGAAAAGACTAAATTGTCACAAACGATATGGTTTCATGGCAAAACACGTCATAATTTACGATTTCGTGATATTAATAACATTTCTAAAAATCTTTTAAGATTAAAACGATATATTCCTCGTGAATTTTCTAGAAAAACACGTTCTATACTTGAATGTAAAAGATATAAAGCTACAGAATTTAGATTATTTTTGCTATACACTGGTCCTATTGTTTTAAAAGACGTTCTATCGTCCAAAATCTATAATCATTTTATTACATTAAGTCTTGCAAGTTCTTCAGGGTGAGCAAAAATAGCTTTTTTTGAAATGCGCGCTATTATCAGTGCGCATGCGCCAGAAGTTAGTCTTCTTAGTAATAGTGAGCGGACTTTCGAGACTTTTGAAAACAGTGTTTAGATTCTCGTTTTGTTTACTATCGTGCAAAAAAAATGGATTCGGTCACAAATGAACAAAAAGTGTGCCTGATCAGACTGTTTTATGAAAGAAGCCGCAGTTTTGCGTCAGCAACTGCTGGATTGCGACATCAATACAAGGGTGAGAAGTTGCCATTCGATGATGCTCTCAAAAGGTAATTATTGAGGTTTTTACATTGTTTACATTTTAGCTATTTTCCAAAATAACCCGTTTTAGCTGCTTCAGATGCCTAATTTTAACTGTTTCATGCCGAAATGATAATTTTCAGTGATGAGACCCATTTTTGGCTCAACGGCTATGTAAACAATCAAAATTATCGATTTTGGGGCACTCAGCCTTCCCATATCATTGAGGAGCACAATCTGCGCCCAAAAAAGATTACAGCGTGGATTGCTATAACCAACAGACAGATATACATTACTGTCTTCACAAATACTGTCACTGGAGAGTCCTACAACAAACTTCTAAAAAATCGATTTTTCCCGTGGTTACGCCGAAACGGCTATGACAGCACATACTGGTTCATGCAAGATGGAGTAACACCCCATCGCGGGTGTGAACTAAACAAATGTTCGAGACACTTTACAGCAAGTTCGGACCTCAAGTCATTCGCCTAGGGTATGAAAAATTTGCTAACAAAAGAATGGCTTGGCCACCCTATAGCTCCGACCTCAACCCATGCGATTTTTTTTTGTGGGGCTTCCTTAAGGACTGAATTTATTCAGCAAGACCAACGAACGAAGCAGAACTCGAAAAAGCCATAAAAAATGAGGTCAAAGCAATTAATGCAGAGATGCTGGGCAGGGTTTTTCTAGGCTTCCAAAGACGCCTAGAATTCCGCGAAAATAGTAATTGTGGTCACTTTGAAACTATTGTTTACTAAAGTTCAGATCCTGTGACGTTGCCGTCACGACGGGCGTCCACCCGCCAAAAAGACCGCGTGGCGCGAGTCGAGCGGCCGCGCCGGTCGAGATATCGAAAGTCCCGCCGGGATTTACAGAAAGGCGAGCGCGTTCGTTTGTAATCAAAATTGTTATTGCTAATCATTGTTGTCGAAATTATATTGTTTCGGGTATCATAAAGCATCGCTAGCAATACAGAAGAATAACCCGGAAGCTAGCAAGAGGAGCAACATCGAATCATCACCGACCAAAACACAGGCCGAGGAAAACAAGGATCGGCGGTACTCGCTCAGCCTTGCGCGACTTCGGTCCATCGGTCCAGCATCCCAGAGCCGGCCGGCTACAACGGGCGCCAAAAACACCCCGCGATGGGCTGAGCCTCGTCCGAGAAGTCCGGAAATTCCCTACCTTCCACCGGCAAACGATGGAAGCAATAAATATTGGCGGCGACGGGAAAATTCCCGAACATCCTGCGTTAAAATACTTGTAACAGCAGTGGATCGGCGGAGACACGGAACCGCGGGCGCCTGATGCGCCCTTGCGCCACGCTTGAAGATTCGAGCGCGCCAGAACGGGCCTACTACCCCTCTCGATGGGGAGAGGGGTGGAAAGATGGGAATAAATATCGTGATTCCGAGAGAGTCAGTCTTAATTTTCGAGATTTCGCCCCAAGGCATATTGCGGACGCTCAACACATGAGGACGATTTGGAGAAAACGACACGCGGCGAGTTCAACGGTGAGGTCACCCGGATACCTTCGCGTGTAGATACAAAAATTTGTAAGCCGTCCACCGATACGGCTCGCGCGTCGACCCCTCTGGCCGGTCGCGATTAGTGTTTCGTTTATACAAGATTTTCGGTAGTGAGAAGTATTCGTGTGCGACCGTAGCCAAGAGGCGACAGGCAACCGTCGATTGGTCTCACCCGATATATTCGTTCGCTTCTCCGTTATCCGTGTGACGCGTGTTGGTGTCAACGTGTAATACTTTAAAAACGAGGTTGTCACCGGTCGGAATCGCGCGATTCCGACCGCCTGAAAGTGCTGTCGACCATCCACCGAAGATGGAAGTCGTGAGGGATCCCGCGATGTGATCACGATTTATTGAGTGAGCGTGAGTATAGGCGTGTTCGCACCCTCAGAGGGGCCGAGCCTGGACTCGCGTACATCAAAGAGCGTTTTCGGGAGGCGTTTTCTCGTGACGAGAAGACCCCTCTCGACGGAAAAGAGTAAATACCTTCGAAACTATCGCAGCGAACCGTAAATTACACGATCTAAACGGGCCTCGATTTTCGACCATCTCTCTCTCCGTGCGTTCCGTCTTGCGGCTCGCGGTCAGCCGCCCGCGGATGTGCGAGCGATCGGCTGTCGGAGGCGCAAGCTGTTGATGCCCGCCGTGCCGTGTACGCACCGGCGGGAGCGCCTCGCGGACCCCTCAGTAACACAAAATCTCCTTCCGGCCGAAAATCTCGCGCCACGTAGCAAATTTTTTGTGTTCTTCTTTTGTTCAGTATTTAAGTCCTAGTCGGGTTTGAATCTCTGTAATTATACAATCTTACGTACCTGATTCTGTTCTCTGTAATTATAAAATCTTACGCACTTGATTCTGTTCTCTGTAATTATAAAATCTTACGCACTTGATTCTGTTCTCTGTAATTGTAATATCTTACGCGCTTGATTCTGTTCTATTCTCTTCTGACTCTCAGAATCGATTTATGCAATACACGCTTATATTTTAAACACCTTCAGAAACGTATTCGCTTTCTCTTTTTTT
Organism: Camponotus floridanus; assembly: GCF_003227725.1. NCBI lineage: Eukaryota > Metazoa > Arthropoda > Insecta > Hymenoptera > Formicidae > Camponotus > Camponotus floridanus. Next base: position 104,039 of record NW_020229357.1, read on the forward strand.
TCTCTTCCCTTTCTGTTGCGTTCCTCGATTCCTTCGAAAAACTATTACGTCCCCCCTAGACCCTGCCTCTCTACCGTTAGGCGAGCTAGTCGGCCCGTAGCGAGACCGGCTGACGTTTTTCGCGTCTTTGGCGAAAATTGATACGTGGAAGACCGTATCTGGCGCCCAACTTCGAGATATCGATACGGGCTTCGCTCCGCTACGGTTCACGCGCGAACACCCGCCACCCCTGTTCCTCCGAGCGCAAGTATACTATATTTGCCCTGTGTTTGACGTCGTTTTCGCTCCCCCTCGCACTCTCCTCCCTACCATTTTTGAAAAATTATAAAATTGAATAGAGAAGAAGAAAACGTCGCAATCCTTACGATTATTTTGATACCTTATTGGTCTGTATGCGTGTACTAATAAAATTTCTAAACAAAAATGAAAAAAAGCTGCTATTTTTGCTCACCCTGTATAATAATTAGTCGGTGTAACTAAAAAATAGAAAATTATGTATCATATGCTCATAATTTAATGAAACATTTTGTTTCCCAATCTATTAAAATTTACGGTCCAGATTTTGTATCACATAATATACATAGCTTTTTGCATTTAAGTGACTGCGTAAAATTATATGGTTCGCTTGACAATTTTAGTGCCTTTCCTTTTGAAAATTTCATGCAGTATTTAAAAAAAAAAGTTCGCAAATCTACTTAGCCTTTACAACAAGTTATACGTCGCGTAATTGAAGAAGGCAATAATACTGAATTTATTAATATTATAAATAATGATTCTGTAAAATTAGAAGGAATATACTCGCGGGAAACTGTTACAGTTAAAGTCTTTTATTTTATGAACATAGTAAAATATAAATGACAGTATAATATAAAATAAATGATGAATAATACAACTAGAGAACAACTTAACAACACTATATACAAGATTATTTACAGTGACTATGCGAGAGCGTCACAAATCTCTTTACCTCTTTCATAAGACCAATGTTTCGAATAATACCAACTATATTTTTTGCAATTCTCTCATCGTGGTCTTCAGCAATTTTTAGATAAAAATCACGGTTAATAACAAAAACCTCTAAAATTGTAAATAATTTAATGTCGCTAGTCGAGTAATCAAAGGATCAATAGAAAAATTGTAGCGAAAATTGTCGACCAAACTAGCCAAAAAATTAAGTTTATTAATACGACGTTTCGACCATGTGGTTGTGGTCCTTATCAAGTATACACTAACAAAGATTTATAAATACATAAATTAACGGTTTGAATACAAAGTAACGCACAGAGAATTAAAGTGTGAAAAGATTTTTACCGATGTAATAATAATCAGAAGACAACATTAATGGTGAACATGTAAAACCACATAATCACGTAATACAAAAAACGTTATTTAACTAAATTCAAATTTGAGAGAAGCTGATGCGTCCATGTGAGACTTCGTCAATAAACTAAACATAACAGGAAGAAAAGCGGTATTGAGTGACCTTAATAATTTTGTTCTAAATACTATTCAAGTTATCTGTGTCAGTCTGTAAGTTGATTAGATTTTTAAATTATCTCTTGATAAAGAACATCTCAGCTATCTCTCTTTTATGAACGTACTTTTCGTTGTGCAAGATATTCGGTTTCGACCAATCGAAATCGTGTCCGGATTCCAATCTAATGTTTGCTAATAGCGGAGTGATTAGACTCATGTAATTTTATATTGTTACAATGTTCTTTCACTTGGGTCCGCAAATGTCTTTTTGTTTGCCCAATGTATGATAAATTGCAATCCCTACAGTTTAATTTGTATACAACACTTGTCTTGTCGTTATTGTGTAAGGTATCTTTACCACATCTGATTAAGTTTTTTTGTTAATAATTAGAATTAAAACATAGTGGTATTTTAAAGAAAACATTCAAAAATATTTAAAACATTGTAGGCTATAAAACCACTAGGCGCAGATCTATAACTCAAATTAATAATATGGCAATATAAATTTAGATCACAAACAATTTACAAAAAGAATTTTAATTTTAAAAAACAAAAGAAGGGCAAACGTTTCGATCTACTCCAGATCATTATCAATGCCCAGATTCGCAGAAGAAAGACATGTAAATAAGCGAAAAAGCAAAAAGAGCTACGAGGTCGTCGATGTACATTAGGTCAGCATATTTCGAAATAACGGATAAAGACGTCGCATATTTTTAAATTAATACATATAAAGCAGTTAAAAATTCAAAAACGCTCCGATTAACAAAATAACCGCAATCATGCTCGCCCGCACGTATGCTACTCACCAGAATAATGAAATAAAAACGCGGTGCGAAGCAAACACAAAGATACGTAGAAGCAGGAGTGTAAACACGCATCGTCAATATGTAGCAAAAATTCCAAAGAGTCTTCAAAATGTAGCAAAATTCCAAAGAGTCTTCAAAGTTTTTAAATTAGATTCCAGAAAAAGCAATAGTCCAAATCTGAAAAATAAAGCAAGCGGAGCAACACACGTACAAGCAAGACACAATGCAGTAAACCGACAAATAAAATCAGACAAAATAATAGCAATGTTAAAAACGCCAGAAATCTTTAAGATAGAATGCAAGAAAATTTACAATTAATTTATAAAGAAAGAAATAGTCGAGAGACGAATTAATTGAGAGTAAAGCCAATACCTTGTAAATAAAAACACAAGTATCTCACGCGGGATCTCGGATCGAACTGAGCTGCGATACGTAAAGGAATCCGGCGTGTGCCCCATCCCCCGAGCACACGAGGGGGGAGGAGGGGGAAAGAAAAGAAAAGCGGGAACGGATCTAAATATGAAAATTTGATATGTAGAAGAGAAATAAGAATTTGTTATAATTTAAAGGATTTAATGATGGGGAGGTAAACATTGTCTAATTTTTCGGTATCTTTCTGTATATTAAGCCCATTACTTTACCGTGTAATATGGATCATTTCCGAGATGGATCTTCTAAAATAAAAAGAATCTTGATTCAAGATTATTGCATTATCCCAAGCAAATTCATGTCCCTCTAATCTGTGCTGAGACACCACTGACAAGGGCTCAGATGGTCTATTGATGTTGGAAAAATGTTCATGTAAACGGGTAGAAAGTTGCCTGCTCGTTTGTCCAACGTACGAAGCCGAGCAATTATTGCAACAAATTTTGTAAACAATGTTAGAATGGCTGCTCGCCGATAACAGATCTTTATGTACTTTTATGTAACAGTTAAGCTTATTTAACACGACATAAGCTAGTGATTTATTTAAACCGGAAGCAATGTCTTTAAAATGCTCGGAGACGCCTCTAATATTGTCACGGGCTGATTTCCGCGCGGTTTTGTTTAGAGATTAGCGGGATCGGAAATCCGGGTTCGAGATCTTGCAATAAACGAGAGCGTGAGTAAAAGAAGGAAAATAAGTAAGTTTATTGAATGTCTGGGATACAGTGTGTATGTGCGCGTGGTGGTTTGTGTGTGTGCGCGTGTATGTAAATAAAATGCGTGCAATTAGGCGTGAGCGCGATATTCGGCGCGCGGCGCTTAGCTATTGTTTATTACAATTTAATCGTGTCGTGGGTGCATGTCGTAGCGTGCCGCGAGAGAATTATTAAAGTTGAAGCGCTTGAATACGATAATACGGATATCGGAAAGGAGTTGTGTCGATCGTATCCTTTAAACGGTGTTTATGCCGTGTTGTTGTGGTTCGGGCGCGGTCAATGACCGTTGATGCGGCGCGTCTCGTTTTTGTGCCCGTACACCGGAAAAGCCCTGTTTTTAATGCGCTTCTTATTAAGTACGCTAGGTTTCCCCGAATCAAGAGACACGGTAGTGTCTTGTGCTAAGTCCCGCGTAAGCAACAAGACGCGCCGTGTATCATTACGCGAGTCGGATAGTTGGAGATGTTCGAGATTATCATATTGAAATAATCGCTGAACGGATCGAATTCTTATTAGGCTTAATGGATAGCTTGAGGTTGATTTATATAAGAAAAGTGTCTTTATTTTTGCTCTACGTGCATCGTGAACGGCAATATTATGATCCAAAGTCGAAATATGAAAAATTTTCATTAAGAAACGTCTCCTTGGTCATCGTCGCCCAAGTTCCCAATGCGCAAGCGTAAAAAGTTGTACGTTTGCCGCATTCGACGTAAGATTGCGCTAGCGGCGCCCCGTGATGTTAAGACTATTATATACAGGGTGTCTCATTTTAATCGATGGATCCAAATTTCTCCTAAACTACATCAGCTACAAAAAAATGTTTCAGACAAAAGTTGTATGGCTTGAAGGGGAACATAAAGTGGTGTCATTGGTTTGGCATTGAAAAGTCACCTGAAGGTTACGTGAAGATCACATCCAACTTTTTAAATGGGACTTCCTATATGCTTTTGCATATTTTTTTAGTTCATCTCGAGAGTTTTCCGAAATACTATAATTAAGTTAATTTTCATTAAGTAGTTTTCAAGTTATGAGACTTGAAATCATTTCTTAATTTTACATAAGTCGTAAAATATCTAGTAAAATATTAAGGTAAGATAATCGAGAAATAAATATTTTACTAGATATTTTATAGTTTATGTAAAATTAAGATTTTATTTTAAGTTTTATAAATCGAAAAGTACTCAATGAAAAAATACTTTATTATAGTGTTTTAGAAAGCTCTCGACATAAGCTATAAGAATATGCAATAAAAAATAGGTGATTCCATTTAATAAATTAAAGATGTCCTTGACCTGACCTTAACGATGCCATCCGAGGTCAAACCAATGACACCATCTTATGTTCCCCTCAAAATCATACAATTTTTGTCCAAAACGTTTTTCTCTAAAATGCTTAGTTTTTGAATGAAAAGAGGTGTACGGTTTCTAATGACATATTGATTTGTAATTATCCGTTATTTTTGCAATAAGAATAGCAAAGAAGTTTGAAGGATCTGAATATCTATATAGTAAGCAAAGAGGACCGTCTAATTTTAATGAAATATGACGGGGGTGATGGCGAGTTCTTTGCTCATTTATTTAGAGATGTTTAACATATAGTACAAAAAAGAGTGATATCCCTAAAAAATTACCCTTTTAAAGAAAAGGTAAAAAAAGGTGCTAAATCCGCGTAAAAAACAGTATATGTATTTGCAAAATAGTGTATTATTAACTGTAAAAAACTACTGTATTGTATATCCTACAAAAATAATGATATTAAAAAAGTTGCGCTAAGTGAAAATAAAAGCTTATAAAAATACTTTAACCAAAAAAAGTTATACAAAATAGCTGATTTAATTTTCTACATTATATCCTAGAAAAATAATGATATCCAAAAATTACGCTAATTGAAAATAAAAACATAAAATAATTTAACTAAAAAAAATTGTACAAAATAATTGTTTTAATTTCATACAAATAATATTAAAAAGTTACGCCAATTGAATAAAAATTTTTACTATAAAATAGACATATTTCTTTTTTATTTTCAATATTAAAAGAAAAATGATATTAAATGAATTGTAATATATCTATTATAAAAAATCGAATTGAAAATATGAACAATCATATACATTGCAATAATCATATGCATATATCCTGAAAGTTTAATTAAAAAAAAAAAAGAAAATGATAATACAAAATACAAAATTAAAAATTATTAAAAAAATTAAAAATTAGAAATTAATAAATAAAAAATAAAAATTTATATAAAAATTAAAAATTAATACATATAAAAAAATTTTAGTTAAAAAACTTAGCGCTGCTACGCTGAACAATGTGCTAATGAAATTAGCAGCGCTAAGTTTTTTAACTAAAATTTTTTTATATGCATTAATTTTTAATTTTTATTTTTTATTTATTAATTTCTAATTTTTAATTTTTTTAATAATTTTTAATTTTGTATTTTGTATTATCATTTTCTTTTTTTTTTTAATTAAACTTTCAGGATATATGCATATGATTATTGCAATGTATATGATTGTTCATATTTTCAATTCGATTTTTTATAATAGATATATTACAATTCATTTAATATCATTTTTCTTTTAATATTGAAAATAAAAAAGAAATATGTCTATTTTATAGTAAAAATTTTTATTCAATTGGCGCAACTTTTTAATATTATTTGTATGAAATTAAAACAATTATTTTGTACAATTTTTTTTAGTTAAATTATTTTAAGTTTTTATTTTCAATTAGCGTAATTTTTGGATATCATTATTTTTCTAGGATATAATGTAGAAAATTAAATCAGCTATTTTGTATAACTTTTTTTGGTTAAAGTATTTTTATAAGCTTTTATTTTCACTTAGCGCAACTTTTTTAATATCATTATTTTTGTAGGATATACAATACAGTAGTTTTTTACAGTTAATAATACACTATTTTGCAAATACATATACTGTTTTTTACGCGGACTTAGCACCTTTTTTTACCTTTTTTTTAAAAGTGTAATTTTTTAGGGATTTAATAGACGCGATTTCGTGGTATTTAAATTATTAGTCCCGTGCGGATGGATTTTGCGGGAACGCAGTGCCGACGAGAGCGACTCGTCCGAGGCAGCTCTATTCTCTACCCCGTGAGAATGCACTTGCGTTTTGGCGGTCGGATTTTAGACCGGTCGTCGAGATCTCTCGACGGAATCGGAGTTCTCTCTGATTCCTTGTTTTTCAGTCGGTTTTTTCAAGATCGGATGGAGTGATCTGGTTTTGAAGATCGAGAGCACTCGATGGAGGAAGAGTTCACTCTACCTCTTTCTTTTCAAAAGCGAGATTTAATTTTCGGAGCGGTCTAGGTTTCGGAGCTGCTACTCTTGATGAGAGCGGATCGGAAAAAGGTACTCATTACACGGAACAGGCCCTTTTTATACCGGCCTAATTGCCCGCGCCGGCGCGCGGCGGTATTACCCCTTCCGAACGGGTTACGGGAAGCGGTACGGTCGGAGGCCCGCTCGGAGGGGTTCGGGGTGCGCGCCGAGCGCGGGTTTTTCCGCCGATCCGGATCGAGGCCCGTCGGCAACGCTCGGCTGTATTCGGGTTGTTGTTAACAATTTAAAAATGTGAGCGCACCGCGCCCCTGCCTCTGCCCGGCGGATGTTCTGCCGGGCGGCAGCTTCCGGCGGATCGCATGCCGGGAATATATTACATTTTAAGGGGGTGCACGGGGTGCATCGTTACATCACCCCCCCCCCTTAGATTTGTGCCTGAATTTGAGGCACACTTGACGCTCGATGTCCGGAGCGGTGGATCGGACGGTTGGTCGGTCGGTCGGACGTCTGGATCTAGAATGGCATGGACGGAATCTAGCTTATTTTTCGCTTATAGCGCAGTTTTCCGTCTCCGGAAAAGCGGAGTATCCATCGTCCCTGCGGAGTCCTTGGTTTATACCGCCGGCTGACATGTACCGCGAAGTGCGGTACCTCCACAATCAGACCGGGCTCGATCTCTACCTTGACTAGTGGAGCTGTCAAGGGTCCCATTGGTCGTAAGATCTCCTCCGGTTGCGGCTCGGCTGCGGTTTTCGGCAGTGGTCTCGGCGGTTTTTCGTAAGACCGACTCGGCCTACGCCCAGGTGGTGGCGGCGGTTGGGTCAAGAGCATCAGCCGCTTCTGCTCGTTGACCCGGTCGGACCTCTGGATGGTCGTTCCGACCCTCGGCGGCCGCGTTGGTGGCGGCTGCTCTTGCGGCTCTGGTGGCGGAGCCGACGGCGCGGGCTGCGCCTCGTTGGCGGAGGATTCGCCCAGATATTCCTCTATCGCAGCTAGGATATCTTCGTTGTTCGACATGTCGACTTGAAGTGAACCGTTGCTTCGAATTACACGTCGTCATCCTCGCTATCGTTATTGTCGCTGTTGTTATTATTGTTGTCCCCGTCCTCTGAGTCTGTTTTTGCTGATTTCAAATCCTGTATATGGACGTGTTTCAGCCACTTTCCTCGCCTGCTCCGAAGATCCACGATCACAGGCGATATTACCCAACGTACTTCGTAAGGCCCGCTATATTTCAGCGCGAGTTTCGCGTTAAAATTATCCGCTTTTTTCGATAGTCGATGATCTTTCTTCCACACCCATTCACCAATGCGCGGTTTCCAGGCCCTCCTTCTCAAATCGTAATAGTGTTTCTGCTTTTCGAAGGCTCTGGCGAGATTGATTTTGACGAGCTCGTTAGCTTCTTCCAGCTGTTTCTTAATTGTTTCTGGAGCTGGTGCTGGGCTGTTCGGCGGATCGTCGGCCACAGGCGATATTAATTCACGGCCACAGTTTAAGAATGCTGGTGTGTATCCTGTCGCGTCGTGTACGGCCGTGTTATACGCGAATTGTAATGCGTTTATCTTCTCGTCCCACGCTTTCTGATCCTTGCCGACGTATTGGCTCACCATTGTTTTTATTGAGCGGTTGGTCCTTTCTACCGGATTGCAGTGAGGCGCATATGGGGTGGTTATGTGCTTGATGTTGCACTCCCTTAGTCTCTCCTCCAGTTGTCGAGATCGAAGTTGTGTTCCGTTATCTAACAGAATGCTTTCTGGCTTGCCGTGTCGCATAATGATATTGCTCGTGACGGCTTGTGTGACGGCGTCGGCCGTGGCTCGGCGCAGCGGTGCAAGTTCGGTCCATTTTGAAAAGCGGTCCTGCATGACCAGCAGCCAAGTATGCCCTTTCTTGGATCTCGGTAATGGACCAATTAAATCGATGCAGACCTGCTGCCATGGCTTTTCGTTTCGGTTGCGTGCAGCTTTCCCGGTGGTTTCTCTTGCGCTGCTTTGTGACTTTGGCAATTTTTGCAATTCCGTACGTACTTTGTTATGTCCCGGAACATGCCTGGCCAATAGTAACCCTCGGCGATCCTCGCGATTGTTTTCGCGATGCCGAGGTGTCCGGCTGTTGGTTCGTCGTGATATTTCTGCATGACCTTTTGCCGTATCGATGTCGGGACGCACAGCTTCCACTGGTCGCTGCTGCTTATCTCCTTGAAGTTCAGCGTGTGTAGGATGTTTCGGTACAATTTCCCTTCCTTCATCCTGTATTCTGGTCTGGTGGCTGGATCCTGTTCTGTTTCTTCCCGCATTCGGTCGTACCAGCGGCACTTCTTCCGTTCGATAGCGCGTACTTCCGGGTATCGTGATAACGCATCTGCCACGCGATTTTGCACCCCCCGGCGGTACTTGATGTCGAATTCAAATTGTTGTAGCTCGAATACCCAGCGTCCGAGTCGTCCGGTCGGAGATTCTAACTTTTGTAACCATTTCAGGGCCTGGTGATCGATTATGACCGTAAAGGCATAACCTTCTAAATAACCTTTCATCCGCCGGATTCCCCAGACGATTGCCAGGCATTCGAGCTCTGTCGCGGAGTAGTTTCGTTCCGCCGCGTTTAAAGTCCGGCTCGCATACGCAATAACTCTTTCTCCGTCCTCGTGTTGTTGCGCGTGAGGACTGCACCGAGGCCGGATGTGCTTGCGTCCGTTTGCAAACAAAAACGCTTCGTAAAGTCTGGGCAGGCCAGGACTGGAGCGGAAACTAGTTTTGCTTTTAACGTGCGGAATGCCTCCGCCTGTTCGGTATCCCATGCCCAACGTGCGTTCTTCTTAGTTAGACGCGTAAGCGGTGCAGCTATTTCGGAAAAGTTCGCAATGAATCGTCGATACCACGAGGCCATCCCAATAAATTGCCGAATTTGTTTGACCATTCGCGGCTCCGGCCAGTCGGTCACTGCGCTAACTTTTTCAGGGTCCGTCCGGATCCCCTCCCTGTCTATGATGTGTCCGAGATATTTTAACTTATCTACGCAAAATTTGCACTTATCAGAGTTCAGCCGTAGTTGTGCATTTCGAAGGCGACGGAAGGTCTCGGCGAGCAGCTCGAGGTGTTCATGAAAAGTCTTACTGATTATGATAATATCGTCTAAATAAACGAAAACGTGAGGTTCTAAATCCGGTCCGAGGATTGTATCTAATAATCTCTGAAATGTCGCTGGTGCCGAATGCAGCCCGAATGGCATTACTGTAAATTGAAATAACCCCTTCCCCGGGACGGTAAATGCGGTTATTGGTCGACTCTCTTTCGCGAGCGGAACCTGCCAGTAACCGCTTTTAAGATCAAGTGTGGACAAGTAACGCGCCTCCCTTAATTTGTCGAGCGTCGCGGTAATTTGCAGTAGAGGATACGCGTCTTTGTGTGTTGCGTCGTTTATTCGGCGGAAGTCTATGCAGAACCGGTGTTTGCCATCTTTCTTTTTGACTATTACGATCGGTGATCTCCATGGGCTATGCGATGGTTCGATCACGCCTTGTTCCATCATTTCGTCCACCTCTTTGTCGATGATAGCCTGCATGGCCGGGTTGCGTGGCCGATATCTCTGTTTGACTGGTGTTTCGTCTTTCAATCTAATGATATGTTCTACCTTTGTAGTTGGCCCGTGGATTTTCTCGAACTCAAGTAGTTCTCTCTCTAGGAATTGTTGCAGTCGTTCTTTTTCCTCCAGAGTTTGTACGGCTAGTCCCCCGATCGTATTGCATTTGGGCAATAGCTTCCTCACGTATCTCGGTGGTGGCGGAATTCTTAGACGTAATCTGTATTGCAGATCAATCCCGATGATCACTTCATCCTCCATGTGTGGGAGGATGACAAAGTTATGTTTGATCGTCCGCCTGCCTATTTTACACGGAAGTTTGATGTGCCCCAGTGTTTCACCCGTGGATCCATTCGCGAGGCCTACCGCCCCTCTCTCTCCCCTAGTTTCGAACCCTTTTTTGCTTAATTCTTCGGCTGTGGTCTGATTGATCAGGGAGATCTCTGAACCTCCGTCCACCAGGGCGTGGTATTCTCGTTCTCGGATATTTATTTTCACGTGCGGTCGCGGTGTGAATATTATGCCCGGGGTTGTGTTTGCGGCCTTGTTTTCCCCGGCCCCGGAGGCGTTTCCCGCCCTTGGATGACAGTCCTTTGTTAATACTCCGTCTTGACTACATTGAGAGCAGAACTTCTTAGCTTGTCTTTTGCATTGAGCGCGCGTGTGTCCTCTCTGCTTGCACCGCCAACAGCAATCGTTTTTGTTGTATACTGCTGCTATAGCCGGTTTCGCGGTATCTTTTTCGCGTTTTTCTGCCTCTTTCTGTTCCTGCAATATATCCTCGAATTCCGCGGCCCGAGTCTGTAGCTCTACTATGCTATGCACGTCGTCAATTCTTACGTAATGTTTATACGCCGGGTTCATGTTTTCATAAATGATATCGAGTTGCTCGTCTCGCGAGTACCCCCCGGCCCGACGCATCAGTGTCATCATCACCGTGACGTACTGTGCAAATTTTTCTGTTGATTTTTGGTGCCGCCCCATAATTTCTCGCCGCAGTGTAGCCGCGTATCGTCGAGGCAAAAATTGTCTTCGGAAGTCGCGCTCAAATTCGTCCCACGTTTCCCATGAATCCCGATAATTCCTGTACCACAATAAACTGTCCCCTTTTAACAGTTCCGGGAGCCCCTGCAAAAGCTGCGATGCTGTGAAACCGTATGCCTGCCTTAATTCCCCCACCCTTTCCAAAAATGCAGCGGGGTCTCGGCCGTCGAAAGTGCATCCCCATTTGCGAATCTGGTTGATTGTTTTCCCATCGTAAGGAAACACCGGGATCTCTGCGGCCGTGGGTGTTCGAAATTCCGCGTTCGCCAGTGACGGGATGGACGGTCGAGGTATCGCCCTCTGGGTACCTGTTTCCCCCGTGAATGCCTCGAACGCGTCAATTTGCTCGGGATGTTCCTCCGCGAATCGGCTAATTCGTTTGCGAAGCTCCTCTAGTGTACCAGAGTCCTCTATATTTAGCGCTTTCGCCATCACAATCAAGTGTTCTTTATTAAGCCTGTATATCCACGCTTTCATTACTCCCTCGCACGCTTTACTCGTATTGCGATTTTACAACTGTTCGGGCGCCAATGTCACGGGCTGATTTCCGCGCGGTTTTGTTTAGAGATAAGCGGGATCGGAAATCCGGGTTCGAGGTCTTGCAATAAACGAGAGCGTGAGTAAAAGAAGGAAAATAAGTAAGTTTATTGAATGTCTGGGATACAGTGTGTATGTGCGCGTGGTGGTTTGTATGTGTGTGCGTGTATGTAAATAAAACGCGTGCAATTAGGCGTGAGCGCGATATTCGGCGCGCGGCGCTTAGCTATTGTTTATTACAATTTAATCGTGTCGTGGGTGCACGTCGTAGCGTGCCGCGAGAGAATTATTAAAGTTGAAGCGCTTGAATACGATAATACGGATATCGGAAAGGAGTTGTGTCGATCGTATCCTTTAAACGGTGTTTATGCCGTGTTGTTGTGGTTCGGGCGCGGTCAATGACCGTTGATGCGGCGCGTCTCGTTTTTGTGCCCGTACGCCGGGAAAGCCCTGTTTTTAATGCGCTTCTTATTAAGTACGCTAGGTTTCCCCGAATTTAATAGACGCGATTTCGTGGTATTTAAATTATTAGTCCCGTGCGGATGGATTTTGCGGGAACGCAGTGCCGACGAGAGCGACTCGTCCGAGGCAGCTCTATTCTCTACCCCGTGAGAATGCACTTGCGTTTTGGCGGTCGGATTTTAGACCGGTCGTCGAGATCTCTCGACGGAATCGGAGTTCTCTCTGATTCCTTGTTTTTCAGTCGGTTTTATCAAGATCGGATGGAGTGATCTGGTTTTGAAGATCGAGAGCACTCGATGGAGGAAGAGTTCACTCTACCTCTTTCTTTTCAAAAGCGAGATTTAATTTTCGGAGCGGTCTAGGTTTCGGAGCTGCTACTCTTGATGAGAGCGGATCGGAAAAAGGTACTCATTACACCGAACAGGCCCTTTTTATACCGGCCTAATTGCCCGCGCCGGCGCGCGGCGGTATTACCCCTTCCGAACGGGTTACGGGAAGCGGTACGGTCGGAGGCCCGCTCGGAGGGGTTCGGGGTGCGCGCCGAGCGCGGGTTTTTCCGCCGGTCCGGATCAAGGCCCGTCGGCAACGCTCGGCTGTATTCGGGTTGTTGTTAACAATTTAAAAATGTGGGCGCACCGCGCCCCTGCCTCTACCCGGCATGTTCTGCCGGGCGGCAGCTTCCGGGGGATCGCATGCCGGGAATATATTACATTTTAAGGGGGTGCACGGGGTGCATCGTTACAATATAAGGAATAATGAAAAAAGACACAGGACGAGAGGAGGGAATCGTAGGAGGAGAGGGAGCAGGAAGCATAGGCTGGTTGTTGATAAGAGTTTTAATTCTGTTACTGATTAAGGGGAAAATAAATTCAACCGGATAACAATTGTTAATCAGAACGTTGAATATTAGCTTAAAATTCTTTTCATGGAACCTCGGATGTGACAATTTAAATATCTTGTCCGTGAGACCAATAACCACACCTTTTTTATGCGTTAAAGGGTGTTGAGAAAAAAATAATTCAGGAATCTCCCGGAGAACGTGGGTTTCATGTACCAGTCAAACTCAATATAATTGTTGTTAATGATGATTGTCACATCCAAAAAATTTAGACAATTGTTCTCCGAGACTTCCATAGTGAATTGGAGTCTCTTATGGAAAGAATTAAAAACATCTAAAACACGTTGCAGGAATAAAGTAGGAACGACTGTAGCAATATCATCAACATATCTGAAATAAAAAGGAAGATGGAAAGGAAGTTGTGCGATGGCTTTACTCTCAAGATCCTGCAAAACAAGATCGGCGCAAATAGGCGACAACGGGGAACCCATCGGGGTCCCAAAAATCTGCTTATAAATTTTACCATTAAACTTAAAAAAAGTAGAATTCAGAACAAGTTTCAATCCAATGGAGAACTCAAAGAAAGGAATCTTAATTTTGTCTTTTATCAAATGCCAACGCCTCGCCACACTGCCGACAATCAAATCCGTAGGAACATTGGTAAACAATGAGACTACATCAAGAGAGACGAGATTAAAGTGTTCCTCAACAAAACAATTATTAATACTGTTAACTAATTCATAACTGTTGGAAATATGGCTTCTGGCATTTGGCAAATTCTCAAACAAACAATTATGTAAAAAAGCTGCAAATTTGTAAAGAGGACTGTTGACCGAAGAAACAATAATTCTCAGAGGGCAATTCGGCTTATGAATCTTCGGTAAACCGTAGGCCCGAGGCAAGGAGCCATCACTCGTATAGAGAGCACGTTTTTTTACCGGTGAGATATAATCTTTTTGAGTCCATCTTCTAAGAAGATTTTTTCTTTAGATGTTTTTAATTCTTTCCATAAGAGACTCAAATTCACTATGGAAGTCTCGGAGAACAATTGTCTAAATTTTTTGGATGTGACAATCATCATTAACAACAATTATATTGAGTTTGACTGGTACATGAAACTCACGTTCTCCGGGAGATTCCTGAATTATTTTTCTCAACACCCTTTAACGCATAAAAAAGGTGTGGTTATTGGTCTCACGGACAAGATATTTAAATTGTCACATCCGAGGTTCCATGAAAAGAATTTTAAGCTAATATTCAACGTTCTGATTAACAATTGTTATCCGGTTGAATTTATTTTCCCCTTAATCAGTAACAGTATTAAAACTCTTATCAACAACCAGCCTATGCTTCCTGCTCCCTCTCCTCCTACGATTCCCTCTTCTCGTCCTGTGTCTTTTTTCATTATTCCTTATATTAGAGGCGTCTCCGAGCATTTTAAAGACATTGCTTCCGGTTTAAATAAATCACTAGCTTATGTCGTGTTAAATAAGCTTAACTGTTACATAAAAGTACATAAAGATCTGTTATCGGCGAGCAGCCATTCTAACATTGTTTACAAAATTTGTTGCAATAATTGCTCGGCTTCGTACGTTGGACAAACGAGCAGGCAACTTTCTACCCGTTTACATGAACATTTTTCCAACATCAATAGACCATCTGAGCCCTTGTCAGTGGTGTCTCAGCACAGATTAGAGGGACATGAATTTGCTTGGGATAATGCAATAATCTTGGATCAAGATTCTTCTTATTTTAGAAGATCCATCTCGGAAATGATCCATATTACACGGCAAAGTAATGTGCTTAATATACAGAAAGATACCGAAAAATTAGACAATGTTTACCTCCCCATCATTAAATCCTTTAAATTATAACAAATTCTTATTTCTCTTCTACATATCAAATTTTCATATTTAGATCCGTTCCCGCTTTTCTTTTCTTTCCTCCTCCTCCCCTCTCGTGTGCTCGGGGGATGGGGCACACGCCGGATTCCTTTACGTATGGCAGCTCAGTTCGATCCGAGATCCCGCGTGAGATACTTGTGTTTTTATTTACAAGGTATTGGCTTTGCTCTCAATTAATTCGTCTCTCGACTATTTCTTTCTTTATAAATTAATTGTAAATTTTCTTGCATTCTATCTTAAAGATTTCTGGCGTTTTTAACATTGCTATTATTTTGTCTGATTTTATTTGTCGGTTTACTGCATTGTGTCTTGCTTGTACGTGTGTTGCTCCGCTTGCTTTATTTTTCAGATTTGGACTATTGCTTTTTCTGGAATCTAATTTAAAAACTTTGAAGACTCTTTGGAATTTTGCTACATTTTGAAGACTCTTTGGAATTTTTGCTACATATTGACGATGCGTGTTTGCACTCCTGCTTCTACGTATCTTTGTGTTTGCTTCGCACCGCGTTTTTATTTCATTATTCTGGTGAGTAGCATACGTGCGGGCGAGCATGATTGCGGTTATTTTGTTAATCCGAGCGTTTTTGAATTTTTAACTGCTTTATATGTATTAATTTAAAAATATGCGACGTCTTTATCCGTTATTTCGAAATATGCTGACCTAATGTACATCGACGACCTCGTAGCTCTTTTTGCTTTTTCGCTTATTTACATGTCTTTCTTCTGCGAATCTGGGCATTGATAATGATCTGGAGTAGATCGAAACGTTTGCCCTTCTTTTGTTTTTTAAAATTAAAATTCTTTTTGTAAATTGTTTGTGATCTAAATTTATATTGCCATATTATTAATTTGCGTTATAGATCTGCGCCTAGTGGTTTTATAGCCTACAATATTTTAAATATTTTTGAATGTTTTTTTGTTACTTTGTAGACGACGTTGAAACCACTGTTTCGTAGAAGACGGTAGAGATCTTGACTCGTATTCTCTACGTATGGTATGGTGATAAAATGAGTTTTATCTGGATGAGTAGAATTGGCGTCATCAGTGTCATTGCAGTCGCGATTGTTTAAAAAATTGATTCTTTTTCGAATGTGTCTATGAATAATATGTTCAGGAAAACAATTATTAACTAACGTATCATATATTAACTTAATATTCTCTTGTTTAAAACAGTCGTCAGATAGTAAAATGGCATGGTCAACTAAATTATAAATCGTATTAATTTTCTATTTAAACGGGTGATTTGAGTAAAAATTAATATATCTCCCGGACTATGTAGGTTTCCTAAACCAATTGGTGATAAGTTTTGTTCGCAAACGAATGATTTTAACATTAAGAAAACTAATCGAAGAATCAATTTCTTTCTCGTACGTGAATCTTAAACGTTCGTGGTAGTTATTAAAAATGGTTAAAATATCGTCAATTTTTGTGCGTGGTACAATTGTAAAAACGTCGTCAACATATCTGTAATACATGGGGACTGTAAAATTCACTTTAATTCTCTGTGCGTTACTATGTATTCAAACCGTTAATTTATGTATTTATAAATCTTTTTTAGTGTATACTTGATAAGGACCACAACCACATGGTCGAAACGTCGTATTAATAAACTTAATTTTTTGGCTAGTTTGGTCGACTACAACTTTTCTATTGATCTTTTAAAAACCTCTAAACATTCTAGAACACTGTTCCAGTGGGTTTCCCCTGGTAATTGTCGAATACAAGAATTTTGAAATTCGGCTAAAAGACTTTTTCATGGTGATTTCTAAAATATTTGCTTAATTCTACAACTTGTTTAATTATGCTTAATTATGTTTAATTAACATTAGGAAATTTACAAATATCACCACATAATGAATTTAAATACTGTGCCGAACAGCCGTTAATAATGAAATAAAAGTTAGATTCAGTGTTAAGTTTCTTTTGGAGGTCACAGCGCATTTTTTCATTTTAGCTTCATTATCAGATACGAAATTTTTTACAGTACATCTAAATCCATTTTCGGCTTCCATAATATTTTTGACAGCTAAATCCAGACAATATTTACTTGATTTTTGGTTAGAATCAGTTTCATACGATGACAAAAAGAAGGATTTTTCACCATTGGAGACACAACTTGCTATCACTGGTTCATTAAGGATATCCCAACTGGTTCATTAAGGATAGACCAACCGTCTTGTATTAGTGTAACCGATTTTCCATTTAATTGATTTTTTGCGTCTTCCTGGGTTGTATTATAAACTTTATCTAATAAATAATGAAAAAAGCTCTCTTCGATTTAATAATGAAATGGAAGAACATAGGCAATAGAGAGCAAGTAAATAAATAAATTATTAAAGATCAAGTACAAGTAATAATAATTTAATAAAGTAAACTATAATTGTTATAAACATGTTAAGTACGATATAAATAATTAAAAATAATAATAAAAAAAAATGTACGGTACGGACGTTTCTGGCTCTTGTTTTCAGCCTTCTTCAGCGCAATGATGTAACATAAAAAAAAATTACAAATAATAATGTGGTGTAGGAACCATAAAAAAAAAAATTGTAATGATAAGTGTTATAAAATCAAAAATCGATGTCGCATAAACGCAAAGTTAATAGACGTTTATCAAAATAATAGATCTCCATGGCGAGAGATATAAAGAACCTCATTGTGCGAGTTAATTAGATGCAGAACAGAAACTTGACAACAGTACCAAATGCAGCCTGAAATTGGCAACATAAAAAATAAATCACTTAAATAATGTGATTTTTTATATAAATTATAATTTTCAAATAATATAAAATACACTTACCGGTCGCAGATATATTTCTTGTGATAATTTTTGGTTAGTTGTGAGTTCACGAGCCGAGATAAATTCTTGATCCAAGCGAAATGTCCCACGCTGTTGTCATCTTCAATGTACAGCAGGTTCACATGCTTGTCCCGCTTCTGGTCCGAAAAACGTATCGGGACAATGTTTTTGTCTTCGATGCCGTACACATTGATTGAAATGTCATTTGCATGTTCAAATTTCTTAATCTGAGTCACAGTCATTGGAAACTCAATGTCCCGGAGATTCAGCACTGTCGTGTAATGCGGGTACGATGATTCTCGTTCCGCGTTCCTTTCAGCGGGATACAGAGCGGCGACCACTACCCACGCGAAACACGCATTGTCCTTTGATTGCACATTAACCACCGCTCTCTTCATCATAATCTCCCGCGGCAATTTAATGTGACATCCCGCGCGCATGGGATTGTACTTGTTAATATTTACAGTCAAGTTCAGTATTCGCGACAAAGCCCACCCGCTATCGCGTTCCTGAAACTCTTCTAGCGACGCTAGGGTGGACTCGATAACATGCCGTTCGTACCACTCGCGTAAATCGGATGTGCGAAAGAATTCATAGTTTCTCGTATTCACACTTTTATTCGCGTGTTTATCACCCGACACAAATTCGCTGTTGAATATAGTGTTCACTTTTACACTGTTGTGTTTTTTTAAAGCGTCCTGCACATGTTCCAACACAATGTCTGACGTCATCGAGAAATCGTGGTTCGATGTGATTATAGTTTATCACCGCACCAGTCGATACGCGACTCTCGAACGCCGTATCAATTTCGCGCCACACAAGTGCATTTTGACGCGCACTACATCCGGCACCCACGTACGTGTACGAAACGTCCACGTACCGAATTTTTCAAACCTTCGAGGCGCGCGATCCGAGCAATCAGTGATTGTCGATTTCCAATCGATAATCGCGGCCGTTTGATTCGACTTTGCTCTTCCAGCGACTCGATGTACTCGTCGCATCGTTGCTCCCACACAATGTAGTTTTCCAACGAATCAAGCAAAGCGGATTGTTCTCGCAAAATTTGCTCCTCCATATTGCTAACGTACACTTGCAAAATTTAGCGTTTCTAATGACTGTCCTGATGCACTTTAGCTACTGGTGAGGTGCGTCTCTCTATCATGATTTATATATCGTCTCATGCATTGTTTTATCATCGAACATTCTAGGACGATTTCATCTTACAAAAAATTCCCCGTAGTACCGTGTGCAATTTGACCTTGATAATTTCACGTTTTGTCACGTACATTTGAAAAATCTAACATGATTGCATCAGGGGCAACCGTACATCGACGCTTGATTTTAGCGCTTTCAGCTAAATCTTTGTCTGGGGATGATGCATGTTTTAACCTTGTCGGTCATTTTTCACTATTTGTCACATACATTTGAATAATTTTAACGTGATTGCATCAGGCGCAGCCGTACATCGGCGCTCGATTTTAGTAAATTCAGCTAAATCTTTGTCTAGGGATGATACACATTTTAACCTTAGCGGTTATTTTTTCACTATTTGTCACGTACATTTGAATAATTTTAACGCGATTGTATCAGGCGCAGCCGTACATCGACGCTTGATTTTAGCAAATTCAGCTAAATCTTTGTCTAGGGATGATACACATTTTAACCTTGGCAATTATTTTTTCACTATTTGTCACGTACATTTGAATAATTTTAACGTGATTGCATCAGGCGCAGCCGTACATCGGCGCTCGATTTTTGCAAATTCAGCTAATTCTTTGTTCCGAAGATAATGATGTCATCGCAGCCGTACATCGGCGCGACAAAATTTTGGAGGAAATTAAAATGTTGCGTCAGCAATAATCCCCTCTACATCATAATTTGGGATACTATTTGAATTGATATTGATTTTAATACGATTGCAGTATTGCATCAATCGCGCGTATGAAAGGTTGACCGCTGAAGAAATATGAATTTCTACGTTCCGATTCGAAACGGTGAAACTCCACCGTGTAAGAAGCAGAAATGCGACACGTAAGTTTAAATCGTTTAAAAAATTTTTTACTTTATGATTTTTAATATTGTTGTATAATTATTTATATTTTATAGTATTCAGCCTCGTTGTGCGGCTCGCATACTTGGAAGAAGGTACGCTCTAACCCCGACGTCGTACAAGTATTTGGACATTGGAATAAGCGTTGGAGCTGTATCGTACGTGGAACTGATTCTCGGCGATAATCGAGGCAATCAAATAGTGTTGCCCTTTTCAACGTGGAATTTGTTGATGCGGAAGCAAGCAGACGTTGAACAATTTCTACAATCGACTACTCCCCCATTAAGGATCTCCCATTGGAGATTTAATGATTGAAATGTATCAATCGAAAATTGTAAAACTCACATTATGCGAAAATTCTTTGTACATGAAACCAGAAACATTATTACATTTATTTAATTTTGAAAATTGTATCGATCATATGCACAATTGGTTATGCGAGAATACGTATCTCGTAAATGAAAAATTTAAACAATTTGAAACTGTATTACAACGTAATAATATTACTACTGTATGCGATGCTGTAAAAACGATACGTGAGAGTGATGTCTTTGACAGCGAATCATTGATCGATTGCGAATTATTAACATGTGCTGTAAATGATATCCTTTACGATGCGTGCAATAAATAATTATTTTTATTCAATCTATGATTTTATTTCTTTCCTTCCATATGAATAAGAATAGTCGACAATTTTTTCTCAACACGCTCCGCCAAAGATGTAAAGAAATGCTGAGGTAGATGAGACGCGATGCTCTAGTTGGAATGAGACGCGAGATATTAAAAAGATATATAATGAAGAGGAGTCTGCTGCACTAGAGTATCATTTCTTTCGTTGTTCTTTGCGTTTCGTTAGTCTTGTGTGTTACGTTAGTGCAATGGCCGAAGAAGACGTAATTTTCATCGACGATGAAGATATGGATGATGATGATTTGATGGATCCTGTTGAAGAGGAAAATGCGATAGAGAGAAAACCTGAAATCCCTTTTCTGATTAGTGATGTTGAAGAGTTACTTCAAATAGAGCGGGAACAATTTTCGAAGAAAAATCTGGAAACTTCAGTTGTGCAATTTATAAGACATCAAGAGCTCGGCTTAAAAAAACCCCGCACAAATTCGTTGAGGACATTTCTCCAACATCGAGATGTTTGTGTGTATAGAGTTAAAAAATGTGATGCAAGATTTTGTATAAATGCGAAAGACCTCAATCACACTATATTAAAATGCTTTCGAAATAGACTATGTGAAAACCTTGAACTACTACACGAGATTGAAAAGATAGAAGAAGATAATCGTGAGAATAAGCTACGGGAAGGTTTGGAAACGTTGAAGGTAAAAATATTTTTGTTGATGTGTAATAAATTTAAAACATTTACAATTATTATGTTTAATTTCAGAGTTCACGAGAGTACATGAACAGTCAACGAGAGGATAAACAGATATGCGAATCCAAACCTGTGCGAAAATTAAAATTGAAACTATTGCATATAGACGAGAATGGAGAATATTACATACCATTATATTAATACGTAATACGTAACATACCATTTATATTATATCATGAAGTATCCTAAAATAAATTATTAAAATCTAATAAAATATGTATCTTTTCTTTTACAGAAGCGGTCTCCCATTAGCCCGGCGCAACGCCTCCTCAGCCTGGCGCATCACCCCTTAAACTTCCTGGAGCGACCCCTTAACTTTCCAGGAGCGGCCTCACCCCCCCCCCCGCACCCTTAATTATATTTTAAATTTTATTATTTCTTATATTTTATTATTCTTATTATATTAATCATAATTTAAGCACACACACACACACACAATTGTAAATACACACATTTTTAATAAATTTATATTTTATATTTTGATATAAAAAAAATCTAATTATTTATGTACCTCTCCATGCGTTCCCATCCTTGCGTCTCTCTTGCGCTAGTTGTAAGTCTCGCGATATTATCGTTCTCTCTCTTGTACACGTCGTCTTGGCGCTATCGTTCTTTCTTTCATATGCGTTCTCTCTCACTCGCGTTGTTCTCTCTCGCACGCGTTGTTATTCTCGATATTATCGTTCTCTCTCTTTCGCTTAGAATATACTCGTTGTTCACTTACCTTTGCGTCGTCCTTCTCCCACCTAGACGCCGTCCTTGTCCCACGTTAACGCCATCCTTGTCGCACTCGTAGCACTGTCCTCTTCACACACTTTGCACTGTCCTTTTCCCATACGTTGCGCTGTCCTTCTCACACCACCGTCTTCTTTCCGCTGATCCCCCTTCACTGCGCGGACCCCCTCGTCCATCGGTCGCGCCGCGGATCCCCCTTCACCTCGCGGATCCCCTCGTCCATCGTTCGCGCCGCGGATCCCTCTTCCCCGCGGGTGACGTCACCCTCCGCGCGCCGCGGTTCCTCCTTCCCCGCGCGTGACGTCACTCCCCCCCGCACCGCGGTTCCCCTCGCGCCTCATCCCCCCTGAGAGGACCTGAGTTAGAACTGACATAGTATACCTACTTAAATGTTATATTTCTTTGTTAAATTCGCGTAATTTATTTGAGTGTTAGTCTCTCCTGATTGTTGATTTCTGTCGTTGAGTCTGTCGCATTTCTAATTATTGAAGTCTCGCATAATCAATTGACTTTCTCCCAAAACCCCTCCTTCTACCATTAGGCGAGCTAGTCGGCCCGTGGCGAAGCAGGCTATCGTTTTTAACGTCTTTCGGTTTTTCGCGAAAACTGATGCGTGAAAGACCGCATCTGGCGCCCAACTTTTCGAGATATCGAAACGGCCTCCGCTCCGCCGCGGCTTGCGCGAGAACGTCCTCCACCCCTGTTCCACCGAGCGCGAGTATATTAATTTCGTTATTTTTTTTGACGGCGTTTTCGCTCCCCCGCGCACGCTCCCATCCAACATCTCGAGGAGTGTCGCGATTCATTTGAATTGAATTGAATAAAACGTCGCAAAAATTTGGCGTCCAACGTGGGGCCACGTTGCAAACAAAAGAAATTTTAGCGCCTGAAAAAGGGGCACGCGTTGAGAAAGAGAAAGTTCGGGGAGCTTATGCGAGCAAAATTATTTGTCGAGTCATTTCAAAGTCAATTTTCTTTTGTCGTATATTCATTTCTATGGTAGTTACTACTTTCGTTCGAACATTTCTTTTGCCGACCTTTACGTATTTGTTGTCGACCTTCGATTATTTAAACATTAACGGCCTTGTCTTGTGTTATTGAGCTATCGACGTGTATTATCGCGGTGATCAGGCCACGTCTTGCTGAGTTCGAGTTTATTTATTTTGTTTCGAGTTTTTCCCTCTGTGTCGTATGAGTCAAGTCGACCCCGAGGACGACTGGATCTTCGTGTTAAGTCGCGAGCAATTAGAAGAATTACAGCGGCGTAAACTTTCCACGGAAGGAAGTTATTCAATTCAGACCGCGCGTTTGCTGCGTCGCGTGCGCAAAGATAGAAAATTTAATATAGACAAAATGTCGGACGAGGAACTTTTAGAAGTCCCTACGGATGCGAGAGCTCGACCTGATAGCCCGATGGATCAGGCAAGATTTAGCGTACCCTCTGGCTCTCGCGATACTCCGCGTTCGAGAGGACGAGATTTTTCGCGCGAATACACTGGGAATTCCGCGATGACAGCGTATAATGTCATGCGTAAATGGAATCTGAAATTCTTGGGTACGCGTGGGGAGGATGCGAAAACCTTTTTACTTCGAATTGAGAAAGGTCGCGAGTTAGTTCCCGTATCCGACGAAGACATTTTACGTTGCCTACCGTTCTTTTTAATCGGCATAGCACTTTATTGGTTCCGTAGTCGACGCAATCGGCTGACGGATTGGAACGCTTTTAAAGATGCGTGGAGAACGCGATTCGGGGATCCAGATTTTCAATTTGCTCTCCGCGAAGAAATAATGCGAAGAACTCAGGGAGAACATGAGTCGGTCGCTGATTTTTTTCATGTATTCGAACTATGTTCGATCGGTTGTCTCTACCATGGACTGAATCTGAGCAAGTAAGCAGCGCGTTTCGAAATTTATTACCGCGCTTACAACAGTCCGTCCGTCGGAATGAGGTGGGAAGCTTAGACGCTTTAGAAGATTTGGCGACTCGCGTAGAAACTAGTTATTTACTGTCGCAACGTTATGGAGCACCCCCGACTCCGGAGAAGTCATTGTTTCCGGATTTTGCATACCATGCACCGCGTAATACGAAACAGCCCTCGCGAGGCCGCGAAACTCTGGCCGCGTTGAGTACATCTGAGGCGGAATCAGAGTCAAAATTGAATTCGCGAAAAGAGAGGAGAAATAAAAATCGCACAGCTCGAGCCGCGACCGAGACGGAGGCCGCACCAGAGGCTTCGTCGTCATCAGGGGCGACAGCCGCAAATTCGACAGCTTCGCGAAATTCCACGCGAAAGTGCTGGAATTGTGAGGGCGTAGGTCACATTTCGCAAAATTGTAAAGCCGCTCCGCGGATGCACTGTTATCGTTGCGGTCGAGCGGAAGTAACGTTACGAACGTGTCCCGACTGTTCGGGAAAAGAGTAGAGGAGTCGAATAATGGGGGGGGACCCGACTCCTGTTAAACCCCAACCCCCTTTTCGTGTCGTTAATTGTTCTCGTGAATTTTCGTTCAGTGCTTTTGGGTGTCGTGACATCCCGTCAATGTTATTTATTCGTGTTAATTTATTAGGAAATGAAATTAGCGCTCTAGTGGATTGTGGTTCGACTCGTACTTTTTTGGGATCTAATGTTGTCGAATTAGTGAACAGGTTGAATTTAAAATTTCGAAAGTCGGATGGCCGACGAGTAGTTACGGCAACCGGCCAAACGACACGTGTGAGGGGGGAAGTGGATTTTCCTTTTTCGTTATGTGGTAGGAGTAATTCGTTAAAATCGTATGCTTTGCCGTCTTTAGCAATCCCATGCATTCTGGGGCTTGATTTTTTGAGCTTATTTAGTATAATAGTAAATTTTGCATGCCAAGAATGGTACTTTGAAGATGAACCAGCCAAGGTGTATCGTTTCGAGAATCAGCCAATAAATTCCGTTTGTCATGTAAATTTAGTCGAGAATTCTGTTGGTTGCAAATTAAGTGATTTTTCCGCGTGCGGAAGCGCAAATGTAGAGGAATCGAAGCCGGATAACAGCCCGCGAGAAAATAGTCTGTCAATCGCGAAAACAACCCGTGTTCGCAAAATCAAACGAGTTCGGCTATCGAAATCTAATCCGTTTATTTGCTGCTGTTTACATGAGTTGTCGTCGTTCGAAAATAATAAATTAGCTAAATTTTTGAAGAATCATATCGTAGGCGATCCGGATAAACCGGGAGCGACTAATTTAACCGAACATAAAATTGATGTTGGCGGGCATAATCCGATTAAATAACGATATTATCCCGTTTCGCCAAAAATTCAGGAAGCGATCTACGCGGAGGTCGATAAAATGTTAGCGGCAGGAATTATTGAGCCATTTAAAAGCGAGTGGTCAAGTCCGATCGTAATGATAAAGAAACCTAACGGCAGCTATCGATTTTGTCTCGATTTTAGGAAATTGAACAGTGTTTCGAAGAAGGATGCGTACCCATTACCATACATGAACGCAATCCTTGATAAACTAAGATCAGCCAGTTATATTTCGACTATCGATTTAAGCCAAACATATTTCCAGATTCTGCTTGAGAAAAACAGTCGCGAATTAACGGCATTTACAGTACCGGGTAAAGGGTTATTTCATTTCACCCAAATGCCGTATGGCCTCACCGATGCCCTCGCGACATTTCAACGTTTACTTGATAGGCTCATAGGCCCGAAAATGGAACCTCATGTTTTCGCCTACTTAGACGATATTGTTGTCGTAACGCGTACTTTTGAAGAGCATTTAACTTGGCTGAAACGCGTGTTAAATCGAATTAGGGAGGCAGGTCTAACGATAAATCCGGAAAAGAGTAAATTTTGCCGATCTCAGGTGAAATATCTCGGATTTCTAATACAACAAGAAGGGCTTAAAGTTGACCCTGACAAGACCGCGCCAATTGTCGAATATCCGCCACCGAAGAACATCAAACAATTACGACGTTTTATTGGTATGGCGTCATGGTATCGCCGATTTATACCGCAATGTGCAACGCGTTTAGAATCGCTAACTCGTCTCCTCCGGAAGAATTTCTCTTGGGAGTGGGGGGATGAACAAAAATCTGCATTCGAATCGATTAAATTGTACATAACGTCGCCGCCTACGCTGTCGTGTCCAAATTTTGAGCTGCCGTTTACGCTGCAAACGGACGATAGTTCGGTTGGTTTAGGAGCAGTTTTGACACAAGAATCGGAAGGCGTAGAACATGTGATCGCGTTCGCGAGTAGGGCATTGTCGGAAGCCGAAAAGAAATACTCTACGACCGAACAGGAATGTCTAGCCGTCGTCTGGTCAATTAAAAAGTTTAGGCCGTACCTTGAAGGATATAATTTTAAAGTCATCACAGATCATAGCAGCCTACGATGGTTACATAATTTAAAAAATCCTACAGGCCGTTTAGCGCGATGGGCTCTAGAATTATTAGAAGACGATTATACGATCGAGCATCGGAAAGGAGCATTACATCATGTTCCTGACGCGTTGTCGCGTATGTACGAGACTACCGACGAATTATGTGCTGTCGCAATTACCGGAGACACTTGGTATGATGCACGCGTTCGAGACGTGGAGAGTGAGCCACGTTAAAATTCGGGCTGGAAAATTGAAAACGACCAACTCTATTTTCGAAAACCGAACTCTGTCCTATCGCAGGTTGTCGACGATCTCGAGCAGTGGAAGCTAGTACTTCTTAAAGAAGCGCGCGCGAACGTTATTAACGAGGCTCACGATGTTCCGCATGTTCCGGTCATTTAGGAGTCGAGAAAACATATCAGCGTGTAGCGACGCGATATTTCTGGCCGCGTATGTTCAAAGAGATCGTCAATTATGTTCGACACTGTGACGTCTGTCAGAGGACGAAGGTAGAGCAAAATGTGCCGATGAGTTTGATGGGACGACGAGCTGTAGAAACTCCGTGGACGGTGGTAGCCGCGGATATTATGGGTCCGTTTCCGTCGAGTAAAAGCGGTAACGCGTACATTCTAGTAATTCAAGATTTATTTACCAAATGGATAGAATGCTGCTTGCTTCGGAAAGCGACAGGCAAAAAGATCCGTGAACAATTGAATGAATTAGTCGTAAATCGTTGGGGCGTGCCGCGAGTACTCTTGACGGACAACGGCACGGAATTTATCAATCGCGAATTGCAGGCGTTTGCAGACGAACACGGCATAGTTCACTCTACGGTACCTCCGATGGTACCTCCGTACCATCCGCAGGCTAATCCTGTAGAGCGAGTTAATCGGATACTCAAGACTATGATTACGGCTTTTCTCGAGAACGATCACCGCGAATGGGACGTACACTTGGCTGAGTACAGATTCGCTTACAATACGGCGTATCATACTTCTTTACAAGCTACTCCAGCGTTTTTGAATTTTAGCAGAGAGCCGCCGCCGATTAACACCGTGCGTGGGAGGCATCAGCCAGCCGTCGAAGTCGCGGAGACGAATCCCGCGAATTGGAAAGAGCGCATGGAAAGAATTCAGGCTTTACGGAACTGGGTAGTAGAAAATTTAGAGGCCGCGCATAGTAAACAGGCGCATTATTACAATTTGCGAAGACGAGATCACCGTTTTGCGATTGGCGAGCAAGTTCTGATGCGGCAGCATGTGTTGTCGTCGGCCGCTCAGAATATTTGGGCGAAATTAGCGACTAGGTACCACGGTCCGTTTACGATAGCGAAAATGTTGTCGCCGGTAGTGTACGAATTACATGATAGCGCTCAGAGATCGATAGGCAAAGTACATATAAAGGACCTGAAATCATATAATGTTCCACCTGATCTCCCAGGCAACGAAAATACTAACCGCTAACAGGAAGGATGTCGCAAGACTTCCGCGAAACCTACCGCGATGTCATCGAAGCTGTCGACGAGTTACGTCCGGGATTCTGGACGGCAATGGCTGACGAAATGAGGCGCGTCATGGAGAGCCGCGTCACCACCCGAGGCGCGGTGGTACGCGAATTCCCGGCGCAGCTCGAAGCTGACGTGCAGGCTGTCGTCACGACCCGGGACGCGAGTACCCAACGCGCCGTGGAGATGGGCAGCGAAGTAGCCGTCCAGGTAACCCCGAGGGATCCCGAACCAGACTCCACGTTCCCGGAGAATCGAGAGATAAAGAAGGAATTCCCCTGGGATAACCCCTGGGAGCGAGAGGATTCTCCTAACCTCTGGGATTGGCCGAGGCCTCCCGCCGGACCTCCATCGCCAGAGTCCTCAAGTCCACCAGAGGGCTGCTGGAATTATGGCTCTCATAACCATTTGGCCCGAGAGTGTCCGAAAGAAGAAAAGAAGCTCTTCTGCTTTAGATGTGGCATACCGGGGGTGACCGTCAAGTCTTGCCCGAATTGCCGCGCCGGATGGTTGGCGCAAAGCCCATATAAAAAAGGAGTAGGCCACTAAGGGCCAGATCCCCCTAGAGGCCGCCGAGCAAGGAGTAACCTCCGCCCGGGACCATATTAACGCTGTCGTCTATTCCGCGCATCCAAAGTTTTTTTTTATTTTTTCTCTCTGCTCTTTCGTTGGTTGTCGTTCTCGTGGACCAACTATTATGTAATATCGCGAGAGAGAATAAATAGATTTCTGCTGCTTTCTGAGTTTATAGTTTTCCTTTTCTTTTTCGTGCCGCAATTCATTTTAGTTGCGTTAGCGTGTAGTGTCGCGATCGTCGTTCGCGAAGACTTGTAATCAGCGGGACCGCGAACCCCGCGAGAGACGACCCCGCGAGCCAGAATCATGGAGAGCGATGGCTAGTCGCTTGACGCTGTTTTTTTTTTGTTAGTGAGAAGTTGCGGTAAATTTTTTTTTGTGTTACCATTTGTGTTCGTGTCTTCCTCGGCTCCGGGGAATTTAGTCGCCCGAACGTGTGCGAGCGGACGAAGGTAGCATCTAATTAGTGGCCATGATGGGTGACCGAAGCCGATATGTTCTCTCCTGGCATGGGGGGGGTGTGACGTTGCCGTCCTGTCGCGCGTCCATCCGCCCCGATATTTTTAACGGGGCGCGGGCCGCGCCAGAATCTACGCCGAGAGAACAAAATCGAGCTCCCGGAGAGACGAGCATTATTGTTATTTTTGTTGCGTTTATTAATTTTATTCGTCATTTCTTTTGTATCGAGCGAATTGCGGGCAACCCGCCGGAAAAAATCAGGATGGCAAGGAGCGCATCGAGGGATCTTACGTCACGGCTGACGACTCGGCGTTTCTCGACGGCCAGCGAGGGACGAAATAGCGCCCGAAGAATCCAGCCACCAGACGCCAAGGGGGCAACATCGCCCCTTCTCGGCCAAACAGGGCGAAGGCCTAATCGGCGCTACCTCCCCCGCAGAGGCGAGAACGACAGCTGAGCCTCCACCGGGCCATTGAAAATGGGCCCGCGACAGCAAAGTTTTAATTTGAGGCCGTTGCGCGCCAGGCGCCGAAATACCTCGCATTTCGCGAAGCACCAGGATCTCTTGCGTGTCGCGATATGATTGGCCGCGGGGCTGCGCACCCCTCTACGCGGTCATTGACGCCGCTATCGACCCTGGGCCGCGAGATCCCAGGATCATTCTGGTGCGGGAGCTCGAGCTA
Organism: Camponotus floridanus; assembly: GCF_003227725.1. Lineage (NCBI taxonomy): Eukaryota > Metazoa > Arthropoda > Insecta > Hymenoptera > Formicidae > Camponotus > Camponotus floridanus. The sequence goes on from NW_020229357.1 coordinate 133,685, forward strand.
ATTAGTCGCTCTAGTATAGTCGTTGTCGTGTGAGTTAAGTTGTTGCAGTTGCCGAGATATCCCAGAGGACGAGGCCGAGGACCATCTCCAGGGCGAGGAGAAGTATCGGTGAGGTTACCCATCTCTTATTTGTGAGCCACATACGCGATTCAGTCTGCGGGTCGGCCGTTCTGCCGCCGTCGCCATTTTTGTGTGTTTCGCGATCGTTCCGGCTCGGTACCGAGCCGTCGATAACTTTGTGAATTTTCGGGCGATCGGAGGCAAGCGACCGAGGAAAATCGGACACTCGCGTCGTAGGCCTTAAATTGATAAGGTAACGTTCGTCTCTCTCCGGGTTTCGGGTGTTCATTACGCGTATCTATCGACCGCCGAATATCGACCGCGTGCGCGAAGGATCGCGAAAAGCGTACACCGCCCGGGTGGTCCTGTCCTGTCGTCGCCGCGTAGAATATTCCGTAAAGTATCTCAGGGCGATTTTTGATGTCGGATTTCGTGTATGTCGTCGTTGATTGTTAAGAGTGCGTGTGAGCGTTTATGGTATTTCATTGTATTGCGTGCGTTAGAGTATTCACGTCTTTGTCGCGCTTATTACACCGCCGAATAGAGCGTAATAAAGGCTAAGAGAATATTTGCGTCTTCGTCGCGCTTATTACGCCGTCGGATAGAGCGTAATAAAGGATAAGTTGTATCTGTCGAGTTTATCGTGGTGCGAAATAATCGCCAAAGTACGATCGAGAGTAAAATCTGAGCGGCTTGTGCGGAAGAAAGAGGCAAAACGCCGGCCGAGAAAGATCTCCGGCCGCCGTCGGCTATCGAATATCGAAAATATCGTTCGCCTGTCGCATACGAGATCCGTCTTCGCAAAAGTATTAATTATTTCCGATCTCTGGTTCATTAGACTGTCGAGCTATTAAGTTGTCGTTTAGAATTGCGAACTAGAAAATCGTGAGGAAGGGTCGGTCGCGATAAGTTGTCGATTTGATTGTCGAACTTATGATATCGTTTGAGTGAATATTATCCGCAAATATTCCCTTGCCGAAAATCCTTTGTATTCCGTAAAGTCTCGCTCAGTCCTGCGAACTCTGGCCATAAAAACGAGCTCGGATAAACAACCGGATTGTCTTAGCGCTCTCGTATTAGTTGTCGATTTCGAGCAGATATTTGCTCAGAATACCGTCGCATTATTCGTGCCAGGATTAATTGTATGGTATATTTCGCTTCGTCGTTCGAATTTATTGTGAACCGTCGTTTCAACTTGATTTGTATGATTCGTTCTCATTTTTAGCGGGAATCATAGCGATCCAATGTCTCCGTGAGGAATTATTAATTTCAGTTGAGCTATCGCTTCTTATTGATTGCTGATTTATTGTTTAATATTGATCCATTTCTTATTATTGATTTATTATTATTCACTCGTATTGTTATTTTATTTTTCTAGTAATAAATGTATTATATTTCTTTGTTAAATTCGCGTAATTTATTTGATTTATTTGTTAGTCTCTCGTGATTGTTGATTTCTGTCGTTGAGTCTGTCGCATTTCTAATTATTGAAGTCTCGCATAATCAATTGACTTTCTCCCAAAACTCCTCCCTCTACCATTAGGCGAGCTAGTCGGCCCGTGGCGAAGCAGGCTATCGTTTTTAACGTCTTTCGGCTTTTCGCGAAAACTGATGCGTGAAAGACCGCATCTGGCGCCCAACTTTTCGAGATATCGAAACGGCCTCCGCTCCGCCGCGGCTCGCGCGAAAACGTCCTCCATCCCTGTTCCACCGAGCGCGAGTATATTAATTTCGTTATTTTTTTTAACGGCGTTTTCGCTCCCCCGCGCACGCTCCCATCCAACATCTCGAGGAGTGTCGCGATTCATTTGAATTGAATTGAATAAAACGTCGCAATATATATATATATATATATATATATATATATATATATATATACAGGGTGCCCATTTTAATCCATCCAATATCTCGAATATCTCGAAAAGCCCGGGAGAGAAAAATGTTTCAGACAAAAGTTGTTTGGTTTCGAGGGGGCCATAAGATGGTACCATTGGTTTGACCTTGGAGAGTCATTTGAAGGTCACATGAAGGTCACTTCAATTTTTTTAAATGAAAGACCCTATATATTTTTACATATTCTTGTAGCTTATCTCGAGAGTTTTCCAAAACACTATAATAAAGTATTTCTTCATCGAGCACTTTTCGAGTTATGAGGCTTGAATAATTTCAGCTCATAATAAATTACACCCAGTTGATCCCACTAAATGCAGAGCAGAAGCTTCGAACCATGGATATTCGGCTTTGCCGACGATGTTGATGCATGGCAGGACTTACCCCATGATTTTCTACGCTTAGGGTTATCGTAGTGTATCCATTTTTCATCGCCAGTCACGATACGATGCAAAAAACCTTTCCTTTTCTGCCTTTGAAGCAGCTGTTCACATGTGAAAAGACGCTGTTCGACGTCTCTCGGCTTCAACTCGTATAGCACCCAATGTCCTTGCTTTTGAATTATTCCTAATACTTTCAAACGTTTCGAAACTGTTGTGTGATCAACTCCTAATGATTCTGCAAGTTCATCTAGCGTCTGACATGAGTCTTCATGAAGTAATGCCTCCAATTCTTCGTCTTCAAACTTTTTCGGTGCGCCAGAGCGTTCTTTATCTTCAACATCAAAATCATTATTTTTGAAGCGTCTAAACCAATCTCTGCATGTTGTTTCCGACAGAGCATGGTCGCCGTAAGTCTCAACAAGAATTCTGTGTGATTTTTTTTGAATAAAGTAGTGCAGTAAAATTCCTCGCAAATACTCTTTTTTTGGCACGAAACTCGACATGTTAACACTATGAAAAAAAAAAGTTGTTTACACTTTGGTGCAATGACACATTGAATTTCAAGTTTGCTTATAGTACTTCCCTATAGATGCGTTACCATCTTAAATTACACGCACGCAGTTCTGGTAACACCATCTGTTGGAAAACAGCGAGAACTTATTCAAGGTCCCAATAATAATTAAATCACACAATTAATATAAACTGAATATTCTTTATTATCATATACATCCGAGTTACACTTTCGGATTCCAACCAACCGTCCTTTGTTCGAGTAGTACTACGTACACACTCTGCTCATGCATCACTATAGATGGCAGCATACGCACTATTTCACTTATAATAAAGTACAAATGTACTATATATCCAACAGGCTTCCTTATATTTTATTTTATTACATTCTAATTACCTTTTAGATTCAGAGTTTTAATTTTAGCATTTCTCTGAACTTTGCAAACTTTGCTTTACACAACGACTTCGTAAAAATATCAGCAATATTATTTTCAAACTCTTTTAATTATATCTATCTGACCTTTTGCGTAGTTTTCATTAATATAGTGATACTGTACTTCAATATGTTTCGAATTTTTTGAAAAATTTCCGCACTTTGCAATAATTAACGCTCATGAGTTATCTTCATACATTTTTACAGGTTTACTCGCATTTACATTAAACGCTTCTTTCAACATTTCACATACAAAATTTACATCAGTTACAGCTTCAGATAAAGCAACATACGCAGCAGATGTTGACGATTTAACAACTGAACTCTGATTTTCAATAAATTACATTTCCGAACAATCTTATAACGTATTCTGACATAGACTTTTTATCGACAGTATCACCTGCCCAATCTGCATCGACAAAACAGTCAATTGTGTCACACTTTTCATTTTTATTATAAGTCATTTTTAAATCTTTGGTCAAATATAAATACTTTAACATTTTAAGTGCATATTTAAAATGAGTATCATCATAACAATTATGAAATCTACTTAAATAGTTTTACACTATATGCAACATCTGGTCTAGTACCTGTGCTAATATATAAAAGTTCACCTATCACTTTTCTATATTGAATATTCATGTTTACTGCTTCTGCAGGTTCTAACTTTAAATTTATTTCCATTGGTGTATTATATAACTTTGCATTTTCTGAATTATATTTTTCTGCTAACGATTCAATATATTTAGTTTGGCTTAGCTTCATCACATTTTTTACATCATATTCAATATCAATTCCTATATAATTTCTTACTTTACCCATATCTTTCATTTTAAATCTTTTTGATAGCCTTTCTTTAATTTCATGAATTCTTTCCTGATTTTTACTACAAATTAGCATATCATCAACAAACAGTAGAATATAAATGTATTCGTTATTTTTAAATTTTACATATAAACAATAATCATAGTTACTTCTTTTAAAATTTAAATCATCCATAAATTTGTTAAAACATTCATATCACATTTTAGGACTTTCTCTTAAACCATACAATGCTTTAAATAATTTAAAGACTTTACCTGTACTATCCCCATAACCTGATTAACATAAACTTCAGACATTATTTTTCCATTTAAAAAAGCCGTTTCTACATCCATTTGTTCTATTATAAAATCATTTTGACAACAGAAAGTTAATAATATTTTAAGTATTTGCATTTTAACTACTGGCGAATAAATGTTGTCTACATATTCCTCCTATTGAAACCCTCTAACTACTAATCTAGCTTTATAAACATTCTCATTTTTCTTTTTATATATCCATTCAATAATTTTCTTATCTTTAAGTTTTTCTACAAGTTCCCAAGTTTTATTTTTATTCAAACTTTCCATCTACATCCAGAGCCTTTTGCCAATTTTTACTTTCACTGCTTTTTATCGCTTCCTCAATTGAACTAGGTACCATCGCTTTACAATAATTTACATAAACATATTAAGAAAATGCTGGGATTTACTTGCAACTTTCGGCCAGATTTCTTAAATTACGCCTACTGTTTCCTTCTTACCGCTCGCGCCTTTGCGACCGCACCGCCGAACGCTCGTATCTGAGGAGCACTTAGGAACGTGCGCGTCACAAATGTAATGTGGCAATCTATCTAAGTTTTCTTTATTGTTTATTAATGATAAACATAATTATTCTATTATTAATTACGTATATATTCTGTAACAATTTAAAATATTTGTTTCAAAACATAATTATTATAAAGAGAACTTAGATAGATAGATTGCACATTTACATTTGTGACGTGCACATTCCTGAGCGCTCTTTAATTACGAGCGGCGCGAGCGGTAAGAAGGGAACAGTAGACGTAAGCTAAAAAATCTGGCCGAAAATTGCAAGTAAATCCCAGCACTGTGTTAAATTAATAAATGTGTTGATTCTATAAATATATAAAATCAATAAGTGTAGTGTAAATTATATGATAGTGAATAAGTAATGTGAAGTCGGTAACGTTGAATGGTCGGGAAATAGAGTTACTACATTATTGATGATGCTATTACAATTTATCGTTTTACAATCTTTATATAAAGCTTATATATAATATATATATATATATATATATATATATATATATATGTCTTTGATATAATTTGAGGACATTTTATGGATCCTATGTATATGCATATAGTTAGAAGTGATTATTATTTAGTCGATATAGTTATTTTTGGTAATTATTTATATCGTCTTTCTCAAAACTATAAATGATTTAATATGTATGGTCTATTTCGAGGACATATATATAAATAAGCTATAGGTTCTTAGATAGCACATGGAACTCCTATGGACGTTCAATGGACATTCGAGTTTGGACATTTGGACGTCCATAAGATGTCTGAATTAAGTCCGACGAATATCCATTGGACGTCCATAAGACGTCGGTTATTCACTACTTCGGATGTCCAAAAAACAATCCAAAAAAGGATCTAAAATGGTTGTCATTTTCAGTGCCCTTACCATTATAATTATTGTTGAAATAAATATTTAAAACTTTATAGGATTAAAACTTTATAAGATGAGATTAATGAGTAATAAAAGTTTGAAATGTAAAATTAATTATTTTTTTATATATATTGTTACGCCCGCGGCGAGGACTTCGATAAATATCGAAGCCGCGCACGAAAAGATCGGCCGCTCGCTCGCGAAATAAATAAACACTTTTAAAAGTAACTAAGAGCTTTAATTCCCAACACAGGGCAACACAAACGATAACACAAAACGATTCAACACAGAATTAGCGGCTCGATGCAAATTCGCGTCCGCGCAGCCAGACAGCTGGAACCGAACTCAGCTGACAGTCGTTGTTTGTAAATAATCTTCTTGCCGACGGGATCCAGACAACAGCAGGGCCGTGACGACTCGGGCGCGCGCGTAACACTGCCCCTCCTCTTCAAGATTGTCGTCCTGACAATCAGCAAGGGGCTCAATGACCATCGTGGACTTCCAGGAACCCCGAACGATCCTGCTCTCCCTGAGCTGCTGCTCCCGGTTTCCGAGCATCGTTCCGATCAGGCTCCAATCCACCGGGCAGGCTCCCAACCGATCCCTTCCAGAGAGCTGGCCAGGCTCTCAAGAACCGACTCCAGGGCAGCCTCCCATTCCAGCCATCTTCCTGTTCCCGGCGCGAGTCCTTTTTGGTCCTTCTCCTCCCGTGACTTTCTTCGGACAAGAGGGGGGTATCTACCGTGGACCCGTCCTCCCAAAAGGACTCCCCAAGTCCCTGCCTCGGCATTCGCCCTCCGGCCCACGGGAAAACCACGGCTCAAAAACCATGGGCGAGGCAGTCTTCTCTTTGGGAGTTTACGTTATTAAATCTCCATTTTACGACTCATCAGCTTTCCTTCTCCTTTTCCATTCAGAAAACACTTCGCCTGTTAAAAGAAATAACAAGAAAGCGCAATAACTGGAAAATAGAAACTTAATTCCTATCTTAATTTCTATTACGGGCTCCAAGCTATTCCCTATCTAATCTACCCTATCGTCTCTCAGAAAAAGGAGCTAATCTATCCGCATGGACGATCTTCTTCTTATGCTTAACGGATTTTTGTATGCAAAACACCACATCGCTTAACTTCTTCACTACTACAAAAGGGCCTTCCCAATTAGATTGAAGTTTGGGAGCTCTTCCCTTAATTCTTCGAGGATTAAAGAACCACACCTTCTCTCCCTCTTGAAAAAGAATTTGTCTGGCATTGCGGTCATACCAGCTCTTCATTCGGGAAGATTTTATGTCCATCCGCCCTCTAACTTCGAAATGGATTCTATCTAATTTGCCTCTAAGGCTCGAAGCGAAGTCAGCTTCGGATTGAGATCTTTCTTTAGGTGGACTTCCCAGAAGTAGATCCCTGGAGAGACGACCCAGATCATTATGTTTTTACTAATTTTAAGTATCATTTTTTGTAACGAGCAAAATTCGGGCAACCCACCGGAGAAGATTCGGAGGGCGAGAGGGCAGCGAGGGATTACGGGCGACCGGCGACATGGCGCCTAACAGCGACCGACAGCGGAAGAAATAGCGCCCGGAAGATCAAGCAACCAGACGCCAAGGGGGCAACCTCGCCCCTTTCTGACAGGACCGGGCAAAGGGCTGATTGGCGCTACCTTCCCCGCAGAGGCGAGAACGACAGCCGAGCCTCCATCGGGCCATTGAGAAAGGGGCCCGCGACAACGTAATTTTGATTTGAGGCCGTTTCGCGCCAGGCGCCTCAATATCTCGCACCTCGCGAGGCGCCGGGATCACTCGCGTGCCGCGACCTGATTAGATGCGGGGCTGCGCACCCCTCTACGCGGTCATTGACGCTATCGACCCTAGCTGCAGAGATCCAGGGATCATTCTGGTGCGGGAGCTCGTCCTAGTTAGTTAGATTGTCGTATCGTTGTCGTTAAGTGAAAGTCGTTGTCGCCATTGACGAGATATCCCAGAGGACGAGGCCGAGGACCATCCCCAGCGCGAGGAGAAGTATCGGTGAGGTTGCCCATCTTTTATTTGTGAGCCACATACGCGATTCGGTCCGCGGGTCGGCCGTTCTGCCGCCGTCGCCATTTTCGTGTTTCGCGATCGTTCCGGCTCGGTATCGAGCCGTCGATATTTGGTGAATTTTCGGGCGATCGGAGGCAAGCGACCGAGGAAAAGCGGACACTCGCGTCGTAGGCATTAAATTGATAAGACAACGTTCGTCTCTCTCCGGGTTTCGGGTGTTCATTACGCCTAGCTATCGACCGCCGAATATCGACCGCGTGCGCGAAGGATCGCGAAAGCGTATACCGCCCGTGTTGTCATACCGCTGTCGTTGCCGCGTGGAATATTCCGTAAATTATCTCAAAGCGATTTTTGATGTCTGATTGCGTGTATGTCGTCGTCGGTTGTTAAAGGGTGTGTGTGAGCGTATATTGTATTTTATTGTATTGTGTGCGTTAGAGTATTTGCGTCTTTGTCGCGCTTATTACGCCGTCGAATAGAGCGTAATAAATAGTAATAGAGTATTTGCGTCTTCGTCGCGCTTATTACGCCGTCGAATAGAACGTAATAAATGATAATTTGTATCTGTCGAATTGGTCGCGGTGCGAAATAATCGCCAAAGTACGACCGAGAGTAAAATCTGAGCTGCTTGCACGGAAGAAAGAGGCGAAACGCTGGCCGAGAAAAATCTCCGGCTGCCGTCGGCTATCGAATATTGAAATTATCGTTTTCCTATCGCATACGAGATCCGTCTTTGCAAAAGTATTAATAATTTCCGATCTATGGTTAATTATGCTGTCGAATTATTAAGCTGTCGTTTAGAATTGCGAACTGGTAAATTGTGAGGAAGGGTCTGTAGCGATAAGTCGTCGATTTGGCTGCCGAAATTATGATACGTTTTGGATGAATATTACCCGCGAATATTTCCGTGTCGAAAATCTTTTGTATTCTGAAAGGTATCGTTCAGCGAACTCCGGCCCTAAAAACGGGCTCGGATAAACAACAGGAATGTGTTAGCGCTCTCGTTTTCGGTTGTCGATTTCAAGCGAACATTTGCTTTGAATAACGTCTTATTATTCGTGCTAGAATTAATTTGTGTATCTCGCTTTCGTATTTCGTTGGAATCTATTGTGAACCGACGTTTCCAAACTGATCTGTTATTCGTGTTCATTTTTACATTTTTCTTTTATATCATTTCTCTATTAATAAATTTGTTATATTTTTTTGTTAAAATCGCGTAATTTATTTGAGTGTTAGTTTCTCGTGGTTGTCGATACCCGTTTTGTGCCTGTGTCGCATTTTGAATTAGTGAAGTCTCGCATAATCAATTGATTTTCTTCCAAAACCCCTCCCCTCTGCCGTTAGGTGAGCTAATCGGCCCGTGGCGAAGCAGACTATTATCTTTCGCGTTCTTTGGAGTTTCGTGGAAAAACTGATGCGTGAAAGACCGCATCAGGCGCCCAACTTATCGAGATATCGAAACGGCCTCCGTTCCGCCGCGGCTCGCGCGAGAACGTCCTCCATCCCTGTTCCTCAGAACGCGAGTGTATTAATTTCGTTATTTTTTTTTGTCGGCGTTTTCGCTCCCCCGCGCACGCTCCCCTCCAACACCTCGAGGAGTGTGGCGAATCAATTAAATTGAATTGAAGAAACGTCGCAATATATATATATATATATATATATATATATATATATATATTCTAATTAAATGCACCTATATACAGGGTGTTCCTGAGCATGTGCTCACTCATTTGTAAAAAGGTAGAGCGCAGTAAATTAAATAAAGAAATCCTATTATATGTAACGATTTTTGTAATAACAATCGAAATATTAATTATTGAAATCGGACGAATGAGAGAAGCGTTCGAGCGCTCGAGCTATAGCACGGTCCACCGTGTCAGACATTGTCTGCCGGCACGCGGCGGGAGGAGGGACAGCGCGCCGCTACCCATGGTTACCGCTATCGCCATTTTCACGTTTCACTGCATCGCGTCAAGATTCATATCTCGCGTCTCATTTCTGGCATTGTTTGCGATTATAATTAATTTATGTATGATAAGAGATATGTATAATACAATAAAAAGACGAAGCTGAATTAGATTTAGATGCTATAAATAAGATAGGAAAAGGAAAGAAATGTAAGGAATCTGAATCGTGAATTTATGAGTTTTTGATTAATGTATTATTTACAATTAATAGATAACAGCTTTTTTTATCGATTTCTTTTGCTTCTTTTGTCAGGGCTACAACAAATATTCGTATGAAAATATTCGAACATCATATTATATCAAAATAAACCATCCATTAATATAAAAATGATACAAGAAGCATTTTCCGTATTATACTTTTCGATATATGACATAACAAATATAATTTGTAATCGTGTGAAAAAAGAATCGTGCTTCATTCATATCATTTTTCAAATAAAATTATTTCGTAGCAAGGAAACATACTATCGTTTCCACACCAGAGGTAGATAGCTGGCGTGTTTTTTTTTAGTGGTTTCCCCAATAGGCCTAATCCACTCTCATCATTTAATGCAACAAATGCTCAAAGTGCTTTCCTCGTACTTGTAAGCAGAGTTCAGCTCTTCTACTATTTGTTGCGTCGCTCGGTGTGCCATATCTGGCGTAATATCATTAAAGGCCGCTATAATCGCTTCGCCTGCCTCATTTTCATTTCTATCACGCGTGTGTTCTGCTAATGTTTTTAGCCTGCTAATGTTGTAGCCCCAAACAAATTAATCTAATACGTTTAAATCTGGAGATCCCCCCCGTGCCGGGCAAATGATTGGGCCACCTCGACCTATCCATTTATCCGGAAAGCGCGCGTTTAAAATTTCCCGTACTTGTCGGCGATAATGTGCAGGAGCTCCATCGTGCTGAAACATCATTGTTTCTCGATCGCAGAGTGGAACGTCTTGTAGCAGATTTGGCAATTCATTTTCAATAAATTCCGCGTACGTTTGTCCATCGAGACGTGGCAGAAAAAAATATGGGCCGATCTAAAAATCGGCAATAACTATTATGAGAGTAGTGCGGGAGAAAAAAGATTTCTTAATATACAAGATTATTTACCACTCTGTTTGCCATTACTCCCTGCCCATACATTTATCGACCAGGATCGAGCGATGATTAATTGAGATACTTTATTATGAGGACACCATGGGCAGAATTTCCGATTTTTAATTGTTTTCTCGTTTGTTGCACTTATTGTCTTGTACGTTTTTTTTACGTATTAGTAAGGTGCAAAATGAATTATGCGGCTCAAGAGTATATGGATATGATTGTTTGTATCATTTCGATTGTTATTACAAAAATCGTTACATATAATAGGATTTTTTTATTTAATTTATTGTGCTCTACCTTTTTACAAATGAGTGAGCACATGTTCAGGGACACCCTGTATAATCTAATTAAATAACGAACTGAATACTTATTTTATCTATCTACCTGTCATTTGCGGATGTTTTGGAAGAATGCTATTAGACTCTTCAGAGTCTTCAGAGTGTTCGGAATATATAGCTCTTCTGGTCTTTTTTTTAACCATTTCGTTCTCTGAGAAAATAATTTTAAGTATGAATTAGTATATACTCTGTCAAATACACTATAATATAATACATACAGGGTGGGGCAAAAGTTCCGGAACGGTCAATTATCTCAGGAAATATTGGTTTATTAAAAAAATGTTTCGAACAAAAGTTGTATGGTTCAAAAAAATCTATCTACTGATCTTATTAGTTTGACCTTGGGTGGCGTTGCCAAGGTCAGGTCAAGGTCACGTCAATTTTTTTAAATTAAACATACCATTTTTGATTCAAGAATCTAATAGCTGATGTCAAGAGCTTTTCAAAACCCTATAATAAAGTATTTTTTCGTTAAGTACATCACAAGTTATGAAGCTTGAAAGTTATAGTACCGCCGGCATTAGCATTACCCAAGATATACCACGCGGAGGTTGCACGGTCGGATTTATATCTTTTTTGTTTTGTGATATGTGCGTGTGTGCGTGTGTGTGCGTGTACGTGTGTGTGCGTGTGTATGCGTGTACGTGTGTGTGCGTGTGTGTGCGTGTGCGTGCGTGCGTGCGTGCGTGCGTGCATGATGGGGCTCCAGCTCATTTCGCATTGCGTGTACGCAATTTTCTAAACGAAACTTTTATTGGTCGATGGATTGGTAGAAGAGGCACGATAGAATGGCCACCGAGATCTCCCGATCTAAACCCGTTAGACTTTTTCTACTGGGGATATTTGAAAAGTAGAGTCTATGAAACGAAACCTACCAACGTGAACGATTTAAGGGAAAGAATATTAAACATTTCAAATTTAATAACACCGGAAACTTTAAGAAACGTCACAGATACATTTTATTTTCGCTTAGGATATTGCCAAGAAGCAGGAGGACATCAATTTGAACACTTAATAAATTAATGAACATTTATTTAGAAACACATAAGAGAGCACGCGCGCGCGCGTATGCACGCACGCACGCACGCACGCACGCACACGCACACACACGCACACACACGTACACGCATACACACGCACACACACGTACACGCACATACACGCACACACGCACATATCACAAAACAAAAAAGATATAAATCCGACCGTGCAACCTCCGCGTGGTATATCTTGGGTAATGCTAATGCCGGCGGTACTATAACTTTTAAGCTTCATAACTTGTGATGTGCTTAACGAAAAAATACTTTATTATAGGGTTTTGAAAAGCTCTTGACATCAGCTATTAGATTCTTGAATCAAAAATGGTATGTTTAATTTAAAAAAATTGACGTGACCTTGACCTGACCTTGGCAACGCCACCCAAGGTCAAACTAATAAGATCAGTAGATAGATTTTTTTGAACCATACAACTTTTGTTCGAAACATTTTTTTAATAAACCAATATTTCCTGAGATAATTGACCGTTCCGGAACTTTTGCCCCACCCTGTATATGATGTATTTGACAAAGAGTATACTAATATGTATAAAAACATTAATATTTACACAATAAGTAGAGAAAATGTTTGTTTATTGAAACAAACTTTTTATTTGTTTTTGTTTTGTTGAAGAGTTGTTATTTTTATCGCAATCGTCATCGCTGCTACGTACAGACGATTTATTATTCTTTTTCTTTTCATGCCCTCAATCTCTGAATTTAAATCAGATGCAGATGTGTATTCGGCTTTTTTGGTTTTTAATCTCGTTACATTGTAATCATCTAAAATTATGCAAATTAATATTACATTATAATGAGCAATAGCCATAATATATATTACTTTAATTTTAGAAAAATAATATTAATTTAAATATTTTTTACAAATAAAAAAAATAATAAAATATTACTCACCATAAGTGCTGTTTCGAAACGTTATAATATCGTAACATGGCCAACATGTATTTTGTTCCATGTTTTTCCGAATTGCTGTGATAATCTGTTCAAATTTAAATGGAGGCCAATAACATTTGTTGTGTTCAATCCAGCTCGATGGTATTGCTTCAACAGTTATCTGTTATCTGTTGAAAACTGAACTACCGTGCACGTTGATTTCTCCATTCCTGGATAAATATAAAAGCGAAAACGCGCAATTTTTTTTTGACAATTGTGAAATTATTAATTATTAAAAATATTGATATTTGCAACAACAAAAAAAAGCTAATAATTCGTCAATATTATATGTAAAGTATTATGCATGGATAATAATATAGATAGATTAAAAAAGATAATGAAATACTGAAAAAAAATATTATTACATATTATTATACAGGGTGTTTCATTTTAATCCGACCACCTAAATTTTTCGGAACCTAAGCAAGATAGAGAAAAATGATTTAGACAAAAGTTGTATGGTTTCAAGGAGGACATAAGATGGTGTCATTAGTTTGATCTTGAAGAGCCACCTGAAGGACACGCGAAGGTCAGCTCCAACTTTTTAAATGGGACACCCTATATGCTTTTGCATTCTTGTAGCTCATCTCAAGAGCTTTCCAAAACACTATAATTAAGTTAGTTTTCATTAAGTACTTTCCAAGTTATGAGGCTTGAAATCATTTTTTAATTTTACATAAACCATAAAATATCTTGTGAAATATTCATTTTTCGATTATTTTACCTTCATACTTTTATGTACAAAATAATGAGAGGAATCAATTGGTGTAAAGAAAACACATAGTTGTTGCATGGAATTGTTAATTGCAAATTACATATATTTTCTTAGAAACAACTATGTGTTTTCTTTACACCAATTGATTCCTCTCATTATTTTGTACATAAAAGTATGAAGGTGTAAGATAATCGAAAAATGAATGGTTTACTAGATATTTTATGGTTTATGTAAAATTAAGAAATTATTTCAAGCCTTATAACTCAAAAAGTACTTAATAAAAAGGTACTTAATTATAGTGTTTTCGAAAGCTCTCGAGATAAGCTACAAGAATATGTAATGAAAAATAGGGGGTTCCATTTAAAAAATTCAATTTGACTTTTATATGATCTTCGTCCTCCACTCAAAGTAAAATTTTTAGTCATCATTAGGTACATTTTTTTAAGCCCTACAACTTTGCTATTTACAATTTTTCGCTATAGTTGATCCTTTTCGAGATATTTGACCGTTTCCGGACTTTTGCCCAACCCTGTATATATGTATATACAGGGTGGACCATTTTAATCTATAATGGAAAATATCTCGGAATGTTGGTGAGATACATCAAAATGTTTCAGACAAATGTTGTATGGCTTCTAGGGGGACATAAGATGGTACCATTGGTTTGACCTTGAAGAGTTATTTGAAGGTCACATGAAGGTCACCTTCAATTTCTTAAATGGAATCTACATTTTCTCATAACATATTCTTGTAGCTTATCTCGAGAGCTTTCCAAAACACTATAATAAAATATTTTTTTATTGAGTACTTTTCGAGTTATGAGGCTTGAAATCATTTCTTAATTTAACATAAACCGTAATATATCTAGTAAAATATTCATTTTTCGATTATCTTGCTTTAATACTTTTATGTACACAATAATGAGAGGAATCAATTGGTGTAAAGAAAACACATAGTTATTTTTAAGAAAAAATATGTAATTTGCAATTAACAATTACATATTTTTTCTTTGAAACAACTATGTGTTTTTTTTACATCAATTGATTTCTCTCATTATTTTGTACATAAAAGTATTAAAGCAAGATAATCGGAAAATGAATATTTTACTAGATATATTACGGTTTATGTTAAATTAAGAAATGATTTCAAGCCTCATAACTCGAAAAGTGCTCAATAAAAAAATATTTTATTATAGTGTTTTGGAAAGCTCTTGAGATAAGCTACAAGAATATGTAATGAGAAAATGTAGGTTTCCATTTAAGAAATTGAAGGTGACCTTCATGTGATCTTCAAATAACTCTTCAAGGTCAAACCAATGGTACCATCTTATGTCCCCCTAGAAACCATACAACTTTTGTCTGAAACATTTTGTTGTATCTCACCAACATTCCGAGATATTTTCCATTATAGATTAAAATGGTCCCTGTATATACAGCGTGTCCCAAAAGTATGGACACACCTGATTTTCTTGGAAAATAAGCGTGCTAGAAAAAAACGTCAATAACAAAAGTTTCGGGAAATCAAACGGTGCATCTAAGAGTGACCTTGAGTTTGACCTTGAGCTTGACCTTCAAGGTTATTTGAAGGTCAAAGTGTTTTTTTTAAATGGGAACCCCTATTTTTGATTGTATATTCTTATAGCTGATCTCGAGAGCTTTCCAAAACACTATAATAAAATATTTTTCTCTCAAGCATTTATCGAGTTATGAGGCTTCAATGCATTTCTTAATTTTACATAAACCGTAAAATATCTTGTAAAATATTCACTTTTCGATTATTTTACCTAAATACTTTTATGTACAAAATAATGAGAGGAATCAATTGGTGTAAAGAAAACATATAGTTGTTTTTAAGAAAAAATATGGAATTGTTAATTGCAAATTACATATTTTTTCTTAAAAACAACTATATGTTTTCTTTACACCAATTGATTCCTCTCATTATTTTGTACATAAAAGTATTTAGGTAAAATAATCGAAAAGTGAATATTTTACAAGATATTTTACGGTTTATGTAAAATTAAGAAATGATTTGAAGCCTCATAACTCGATAAATGCTTGAGGGAAAAATATTTTATTATAGTGTTTTGGAAAGCTCTCGAGGTCAGCTATAAGAATATACAATCAAAAATAGGGGTTCCCATTTAAAAAAAACACTTTGACCTTCAAATAATCTTGAAGGTCAAGCTCAAGGTCAAACTCAAGGTCACGAGATAAAAGCTCGGAGTAAGCCTTACAACTTTTGTCGGAAAAGTTTCTTTGTCCGACCCTTACTTTTCGAGTTATTCCCCCGTACCGGGACTTTTTGAACACCCTGTATATACAGGGTGTCCCTAAATTCGCGCCCACGGAGTACAAGGCGTGATACTTTAGGCTAAAAGAAATAACTTTTTCCTTTAGCAAAATTGCGTGCGATAAGTAGTTTTTGAAGGAGAGCAGGTTGAAATAAACCAATAGGCGTTCTGGTGTAAGTGGCGCTCAGGGCCGGCGCGCGCGCTTCGCTCACTTGTATCAAATTCTTGACTAGTATTTACAAGTAATGTTAAAACATTAATGCTTTGTTATAATTAGTTTACTATGAATTTATTTTTATCTTAATTATGATTTTATTTTAATCATACATATAATTAGTTAGATTATACTTAAGACTCAAATAATAAGAATCAACTTGAATACTGAACCGTGAATAAAAGAATACAATATGGAAAAAGATCACGGTTCAGTATTCAAGTTGATTCTTATTATTTGAGTCTTAAGTATAATCTAACTAATTATATGTATGATTAAAATAAAATCATAATTAAGATAAAAATAAATTCATAGTAAACTAATTATAACAAAGCATTAATGTTTTAACATTACTTGTAAATACTAGTCAAGAATTTGATACAAGTGAACGAAGCGCGCGCGTCGACCCTGAGCGCCACTTACACCAGAATGCCTATTGGTTTACTTCAACCTGCTCTCCTTCAAAAACTACTTATCGCACGCAATTTTGCTAAAGGAAAAAGTTATTTCTTTTAGCCTAAAGTATCACGCCTTGTACTCCGTGGGAGCGAATTTAGGGACACCCTGTATATATATATAAAATGTAGAAAAGGTATAATCGCTAGTCAAATAATCAAAGGATTATTGAAAAAATATATTCGACCAAACTAGCCAGAAATTTTCTTTATTTAGTACGACGTTTCGACCATATGGTTGTGGTCCTTATCAAGTATATACTGGAAGGATTTAAAATACATTAAATTAACGGTTTGAATACATAAAAGCACAAACAGAATAAAGAGTAAAACAAAATTACCGATGAAATATAATAATCAAGACGCAAACATAGCACTTGTAAAAACCATCACGAGTCAAAATTATAAAACGTTATCTAATTAAATTCAAAAAACGAGAGAGACTGATGCGTCCGTATGAGACTTCGTCGAAAAACTAAACGAATCTCGAGGGAGAGACACAACTAAGTGACTTTTATTATTTTATCATAAATATTATTTAGATTGTCTGTGTCTGTCTGTAAGTTGATGAGATTATCCGATCTCTTAATAAAAAACATCTCAGCAATCTCTCTTTTTCGAACATACATTTCGCTATGTAAGATTTCGGGTTTCAACCAATCAAATTCGTGTCCAGATTCCAATCTGTGTTTGGTAATCACAGAGTGATTAGAAACATGTAACTTTATATTATTACAATGTTCCCTCACTCGTGTACGTAGATGTCTTTTTGTTTGACCTGTATGATATGTTGCAATCTTTGCAATTTAATTTGTATACAACGCTTGTCTTGTCGTTATTATGTAATCTGTCTTTACCGCGTCTAATCAGATTATTTAGTTTTTTTGGTATTGTGTAAAAAAATTCATACGGGATAATGATAAGGATATCATGGTCACACGCGCTGACAAGGGCCAAATTACCGTCGCTATGGATAAGAAAGATTATTTTAATAAGATGGATCTGCTGCTGAGTGATCAAGCCACTTACAAAGTTTTGAATAAGGATCCGTTAAACAAATTGATCAATAAGATCAACGATTTGGTCAAGTCTTGGAAGAAAAATAATTTGATTTGGATTTTGTTGGATTTGATCTCGAGCCCAGTTACAAAAACATACACGGCGTTGGTAGTCCCTCTCTTCCAATTGCTGAGTTAGATAAATGTGATATGGGTGAAACTTGTTGAACTTGAGCACACGATTGGCTGTTGATTTAGATATACCGTGTTGCCTGTCAATTTGTCTCGTAGAGATTTGAGGATTCAAACCAACGGCACCTATAACAGTCAATGATGTGACTTCATCAGGGTTCGATTTTCGCCGGTTTCTTCTAAGAAAACCCTATTCAGCTCTGTCGCAGAATCTTTTTATTACTTTCCTATCAGGATGGCGTCTGTCTGGAAATCTTTCAGCATAAAGCCTTTCTGCTGCCGAGTAATTATTCCTGGCCTCACCCAAAATACGAATCATGTCCACAATTTCATTTGGATAAGCAGGTGGATAAGCAGCCGTAATTATAAAGAAAAAAAGCGCCAAAATACCAAAAATTGACAATTGCACTTTCACAATTATTACAGTTCATTGATTATCAGGTAATACAGGATCTCGCTTTGACTGGCTGGATCATGCTCGGATCTTGCCTTAACTGGCTGGATCATGCTCGGATCTGACCTTGACTGGCTGGATCATGTAAGATAAGACTCTCGGAAAGTGAATGTTTTACGAAATATTTTGTATTTTTATCACAATTTTGCAAATTTGGAGCTTTATAACTTGAAAAGTACTTTACGAAAAAACATTTAATTATAGTGTCTTGGAAAGCTCTCGAGGTCAGCTACAAGAATATGTAATAAAAAGTAAGGGGTGCTATTTAAAAAAATTGAGGTAACCTTCACGTGACCTTCAAATGACTCTTCAAGATCAAATCAATGGTATCATCTTATGGCTCCCTTGAAACCATATAAAACATGAACCATTTTTTTCTAAAATCAATTTAAACCATTTTTTTCTAAAATCAAAAATGAGAGAGATATTTGGGGTGGACACTTAAATATACAGAGTGAGACACTCTGTATATTGCGTCGTTGCTTTTTCAATTTATTATTATGAATTCCTCCTCGGGATGTTAGAGGAAGGAGATCGTGACGGGGAGCAGAGACGTCGTAAAAAAAATATTGAACGAAGATAGAAAATTCGCGCTCGGAGAAACAGGAATGGAGGGTGTTCGCGCGCGAGCCGCGACGAAGCGAAGGCCGTCTCGATACCTCGAAATTAAGTCAGATGCGGTCTTTCATGCATCAATTTTCGCTAAACGCCAAAGAACGCGAAAAACGTTAGTCTATTTCGCCATGGGCTCGCTTAACGATAGAGGGATAGGGTCTTGGAAAAAGTCAATTGATTATGCGAGACTTAGCTAATTCGACATTCAACAGACAAGAAGGAAATTGACAATCACGAGAGACTCACACTCAAATAAATTACGCGGACTTAATAAAGAAATATTATATAACAAATTTATTAATAAGAAAATAATATAAAAATAAATTAAATAATAAATCAAAGTAAGAACGGATATTCACAATTAATTCGAAAAGATGAGAAAACCAAATACATAATCGGTCAAATCGATAGCGGTAGTAACAATAATAATTCATAATTTTTTGTTCTTTTAATAATTGACATATAATTTGACTTTTCCAATTACTAGAGTTTAACAAGCTTATTTTACATGACCTGAATTAACTTCCATACAAACATGAGACTAATATTGAATCATATTAATTGTGGGCCTCCTAATTTGCCAACTAGTGATGGACCACCTTACTTTAACAACAACTTTAAGTTTATCGCACTGGACAAAGAATTTATATTGCTTTTTTATTATCCGTTTCACTGTTAATAACACACATTCATGTTAAATCTCATTTCTATTTCTTGCGCTGAAGATGACTTGAAAACAAGTCGAAAAGTCCGCACACGTTCATTATTTAAGCATGTTTATATATAATTTTGTATTACACTTATTTTTTATTCTGTATTATGTGATTTAAGTATTTACGATTAATATATAATTTTTAATAGTTCCATTAAAAGCTCTCAAGCCTTTATTCTTACCTCTTTGTTAATTTTTACTGTGAGCTTATTATTTATAATTATTTATAATTATTAATAATATTCAATCGGATCGAATGTTTGCTCGAAATCGACAACATAAGAGAGCGCTAAAGCATTTCTGTTATTTATTCGAGTCCGTTTTTATGGCATGAGTTTGCCAGACCGAATAATATTTCCCAGAATGGAATGAAATTTCGGCACCTAAATCGTCGTCTTATCGTACCGGTCTTTTTCTTCGTAATTTCTTAGCTCGCCATTCCAAGCAAAAGGTTCGACAGCTTGCCTAATAATTGAGCGAGAATAATTACAGATTTTGCGAAAACGATTGATCTCGCTTGCGACGGGCACTGTTACTACAATCGATTATCGATAGCCATCGGACGCAGATTACGCAGCTCGCGCTGTACTTCTCAGCTCTTTACTCACGCTGCTCTTAGCGCAATCGACTAAAATTTCGATAATAGCTGAATTTCTCGCACCGCGACACATTCAACCCACGATAATTGTTACGAAATAAGCTCAAAGACGTGTAATGATGCATCTCGGTGCATCGTTACGATTCCCGGCATAATACCCGCCGGAAGTTGCCGCCCGGCAGAACATCCGCCGAGCAGAGGCAGGGGCGCAGTGCGCCCACCTTTTTAAGATTACTTTGTTAAATGCGAAGTCGTTAACTCAAATTCGGCCGAACATCGCCGATTATACCCGACGTGACCCGAACCGCCGACCGGCAAAAGCCCGCGTTCGGCGCACACCCGAACCTCTCCAAGCGGGCCCGACCGCACCGTTTTCCGAAAACCCGTTCGGAAGGGGTTATACCGCCGCGCGCCGACGCGGGCAATTAGCCCGTATAAAAAGAGCCACATTTCGGATTATCATTACATTTTTCTGATCCGCTCTCCACAATACGCTTCAGCAGCAAAATCCAGAAAATCCTACAAAGCACGAGTTTATCGAGAACAAAAAGGTGGAGCGAGTCCATCTTAAACGAGTGATCTCGATTCCGACGTACAAGTGCAATCTACCTGATCCGCAGCTGAACCCTCACGGAAGGTGGAGCTCTGAACTGCCCCTGATCGAGTGTTTTAGATCCAGCTGCACCGCGTATTACATTCTTCGCGACGCAATCCTATACCACGCGTTACCACCGTCAAGCGCATACATTTTTTCCGGCTATCACCGTCATCGTCGTTTTAAACGCCACTGCGTATCTTAGTATTACGACATCCGTGGACTTTAAATCGCGGTATCAAGAAATAAATATTTAAACGCCACTGCGTATTTTAATATCACGACATCCGCCGTCGTTATTAAAGCGCATCGATTGTAATAGACCGAACGCGAATTTTAAATCGCGGCGTCGAGAAATAAATATTTCCGCGAAAGCGACCGTCGATTTCGAGAACCCGAGCATTCTAGGAACATCAGAATTTCTCGCGGAAAAAGCGCCGCAAAAACACACGCCGTCTCGCGCTTCGCAAACACGAACCGGTGCTCGAAATCGAGACTAAAATTAAATCCGAAAGCTGCATTTACATTATTGTTAATTCTAAATTACATATTTTTTCTT
Source organism: Camponotus floridanus (assembly GCF_003227725.1). Lineage (NCBI taxonomy): Eukaryota > Metazoa > Arthropoda > Insecta > Hymenoptera > Formicidae > Camponotus > Camponotus floridanus. The sequence goes on from NW_020229357.1 coordinate 155,268, forward strand.
CGAAACAACTATGTTTCTTCTTTTCATCAATTAATTCCTCTCATTATTTTGTATATAAAAGTATTAAGATAAGATAATCGAAAAATGAATATTTTACTAGATATTTTATAGTCTATATAAAATTAAAAAAATTATTTCAAGCCTCATAACTCAAAAAGTACTCAATGAAGAAATACTTTATTATAGTGTTTTGGAAAGCTCTAGAAATAAGCTACAAGAATAAATAATAAAAAATGGGGTGTTCCATTTAAGAAATTGAAGGTAACCTTTACGTGACCTTCAAACGACTTTTCAAGGTAAAACCAATGACACCATCTTATGGCCCCTTAAAACCATATAACTTTTAATAAATCAGAGAATTAAGCTTTATATGTATTAAACAACACGATAAGAAACTGGCAAATAAGGGTGCGAACCCATGCAGCGGAATGGCGTAACGCGGAACGAGAGCGGAACCAATCACAAGCGTTCAGTGGTTTTCATCGTTTTTGTCGATTTTCCGCTGTTTTCAACATCCCCTACATCCCCATGGAGCGGAATGAAAATATCGCAGGCCAATCACGAGTTGTTATTTCAAAAAGAGTAAAAACACGTTGAAGTTCATTTGACAAATTTTAACATTTTGGTTAATCAATTTAATGAAAAATATATCTAATTCAATATTTATGCACATAATAATACAAACAAATGGCAAAAGCAATATTTATAACTCGTTTTAAGGACGTTCTGCTTTTTTCGGTTACGTTCATTCCGCTCCATGGGGATGTAGGAATTTGGAATCTGCGTAACAGAAGTGACGGAACCGTATATACATACATTAAAATTCGGTGCAGCGTGTGAAAACAAGGTAGTATAGAATAGAAATTAATAAATTATTGTTAAAGAATTAAAGATAATAGAAATGTATAATTATATAATTTTGTAACCGGGGCAATATATATTTTATAATAAAATATTAAATAGATATATACAAAAATCAGAAATAAATGTAGTAAAGTGTAGTAGACAATCTGCATTTCTTTATTTTATAAATTTTATAGGACGAAATTGCAAAATCCGGCTTTGTAGTGATCTGCAAAACTATACAAGAACTATATTTTTAAAAATTTATGAGAAAATATAACTTTTTTGAGAAAATGGAAATCAGACAGTGCACTTCCGTATATTCCATTTTCTGACTCGAAAAAGTAATATTTTTTCAGGTTTTTTTTCATATTATTCCTTGTATAGTTTCACAGGTCACTACAAAGTCAGATTTTGCAATTTTGTCCTACAACATTTATAAAAAGTAAAAATGTAGATTGTCTACTAGACTATTTCACTACACTCGCTTCTGACTTCTGTATACTCTTAAAATAAATATTGTAATTTTATGTTAATTTATATATGTTGACTAGGATCTATAGGTTACAATGAATTCTAAAACTGCATTATTCTGCATATATCAATATTGGAAGAAATCAAGATTACAAGTTGCAGTAGATCAAAAAGCGGTCCAAAGAAAGCTACTCAAGTTATATGTAATATATAAAAAAATAAAAGAACGTGAGAATATAAAAGAAAAACAAAAAAGAAAGTTTTGGGTGCGTCCTATTTTCAAGCCTGAAAGAAGATTTTTACAAGGCGCCAGTGATAATTTAATTGTAGAAATGTTAAACTCCAATGACCCAAAGTATTGTAATTTCTTGAGGTTGTCACCGATATTATTTGAAAAACTATTGGAGATTGTTGGACCAAAAATTCAGAAACAGTATGCAGTTCGAGAGCCAATTCCACCACGTACACGACTGGAACTTACTTTAAGGTATGATCTGTACATTTTATTTCTCAATTTAAGAACAATGTACACTTCTAAGTATCTCCAAAAGAGATCGGTGTACATTCATTGAAATATTTTCTTCTCCGCGTAGAGAAGAGTACTTTAAAAATTATTATTTCCCACGAACAACCGCGATGGCTCCAAAGCCGATTTCCTTGAGAATTGATTTACTTTAAGGTATTTAAGCAGTGGAGACAGCATGGCATCCGTGTCGTATGCGTTCCGTGTAGGAAATAATACCACATCAAAAATTATATCTGAAACGTGTCAATGTATTTGGGATGAATTACAAGAAAAAGTTTTTCTCAATCCAACAGCAGAAAATTGGCAGATGGTAGCTAAAGACTTTGAAGAACAATGGAACTATCCTAACTGTATTGGAGCACTTGACGGTAAACATGTTAAAGTTGAGGTAAATATACTATTTTTGTACATATTATAAAAATATATATTATATACGTATTATGTGTGTGTGTGTGTGTGTGTGTGTGTGTTTGTATGTAATGCAATTTTTGAATATGAATTTTATAGCGTTTTTCATTGGCAGAATTAGTGCGCACTGGTTGTCGTTCTATCTTTATTGTTCACTGGAATTAAAAAAAGTTAGAACGACACTCAGTGCGCACTAATTCTGCCAATGAAAAACGCTATTAATTAATTGGTTTGCAGGCCCCACCGAATAGTGGATCCACGTATTACAATTATAAAGGAGACCACAGTATAAATTTAATGGCGATTAGCGACGCTAAATATTCTTTCTTGCTGTTGGACATTGGTGCTGAAGGTCGACAAAGCGATGGAGGTGTATTTCGAAAGAGTGAGATTGGTATCCGTTTTGAAAATGGAAATATGAATTTACCCAAACCAACTCAACTAGAAATGAATAAACCGGAACTTCCATATATATTAGTGGCAGATGAGGCTTTTGCCTTAACACCATATATAATGCGATCTTTTCCCCGAAATACACATCTTGATCTAAGAAAGAAGGTATTTAATTATCGCTTAAGTAGAGCGAGACGAGTAGTCGAAAGCGCTTTTGGATTGCTCGCAGCTCGTTGGAGAATTTATCGTAAACCAATAAATACCTCTTTAACAACAGCGATAAAAATTGTGCAAGCTACAACAGCTTTGCATAATTTTATAATCCAATTTGAAGCGTCACTACCTTTAGCAGAAAGAACTTACTGCAGAAATAACCAAGAAGAAAATACAAATTTGATTTATGCAGGTGCATTTACAGAAACAGAGTCACTCAGAGAAAACAGTCAATATGCACAAAGTCAATATGCTGTACAAGTGCGAGAGCATTATACCGATTTTTTTATGAACACTGGTGCAGTCGATTGGCAGTGGGATAAGGTGTTAAGCAATGATTTTTAAATATAAATGTTATTTTTTTCTATTCTTGAATTTGTACACATATTTTATAGTGAATAAAATAAAACTTTGTTAAACTTTATTAAACTTAATAAAATTATAAAACATCTGATATTTTATCGCTTATATACTATATTTTATAATGTAATATCACTTAATCACTTATTAGCAAATATATCGTAGCGTTAGGGTGGACACATTTCTGAATCTGAAATAAAAATATTATATATATCATAAAAATAGAATAAATGTAAATAAATAAATGTAAAACAATAAAAATGTACATATAAGTCCTATACATGCATACTTATTATGCTTATTATTACATACATATATACTATTATGTATGTGTAATTACCTAATCTGTTTTGAACTTCCATTACCCTGCTCAGAAACTCTATCTGCAATTTTGCTCTTTCATTGTAAGGAAGTCGGCGAAGCCCATCAGCTAAACTCAGTGCATAGTTAGAGGTTGGATCATTTTGTGCCGCTGGTTCGGCCATTAGTGTTGTTAAAAAAACTTCATCTAAACTGTTAGAATCTCTTTTTGATTTTTTTTCTAAAAAAAAAAGAAACAAGTAATGTATACAATTATGATAAAAAGTTATAATAATAAAAATAAATATGTTTATCCAAGAAAAACGGAATTTTTTTGAAATATTTGATTTTAAATTCAAATTTTTTGTAAATTTAAAAATTAAAAATAAATATTTTTTTTCTTTTATAATTCATAATATGCCAATTCGTATCATTATGTAGATTTAGATTATTTTATCAAAAATTATTTAAAAAATTAAAATATAAAATAAACCAAATGTATATTTCATAAAATTATAAGAATTTGTGAAATATACATTTTATTTCTTTTATATTTTTATTTTTTAAATAAATTTTGATAAAGTCTAAGCTGGTATAAGTCTAAGCTGGATAAAATCTAAAACTGCATAATAATACGAATTTACGTTTGTGTATAAGAAAAACAAGTTGTAATAAACATTTAAAGCAAATTTTATATTATTAAACATAATATTAATAATTGTACATACTTTTCGATGAATAGGAATTAGAACTTAATGTAGCACATTCTTCTGCATTCTCAGATGATGCAGTGTTCCCATTCTCCGACATATTAAAAGTCGATGCTATTGATGATGCCCGTAGTGTCAATGCCTGTGATATTGATACAGATGGATTGTTTGAGACTGATGAATTTCTGGGCAGAGTGCTTACTGTTCTAATAAAATAAAAAAATAAAAGTCAAAAAATTAATTAACAATTTATTGTTAATAATATATGGTAAGAGCAGCTTCACTGCTATTTCAATGTTAGAAATTCTCAATAAATAAGAAATGAAAAAACTAAACTAAATAAAATGTTACAATAAAATCATTTTACGTGCAATAACCTAAAGAGAGTGATACATACTGTCTTGTTTCCATACAATCGTTTAAAAAGCTCATGGCCTCGTAAAAACGGAAAGTATTTTTCCGTGCTTTAGGAGCTGCTGATCCACTTGGTATGTACTCGTTGCTTTTCTTTCTATCCTTTGCATAACAGTCCTTTAAATATTTCCATCTCTTTTTGGCAGCGGTAACGTCCATGATGTCTGTCATATTAAAAATATTATAAGAGATAATACTTTTTTACATACAATATTATTTATATATAATACATGAGTCAGTTAAAGTAGTCAGTTAAAGATTTAAAATAATGATCTTAACATTATATTAAAACAGTTGATCTGTATATGTTAATTGTTTTAATTGTGTTATGTTAATTATGTGTAAAAAATAATAACATTGATCAATAAAAATTAAAAATAATAGTTATGCATACCTCCCATCATATTGCAAACTTCTTGCCACAAGGCATTTTTTTTCAAATTTGTTCGCTCAGAAACTGGTAATCGATGATCATATAAAGCAGGTTTCTGAGAAACACATGCTATCAACATTTCATCTGTATCTTGTGAATTAGAACAATTGACTTCAATACCAGGTCTATATCCTGAAAAATATACATATGTTGCAATAATACAGGCATTATTCTCTACTTATTGTTAGTAGTTGTAAATAGATCTGGCTATAATGCGAGAAGGATAAAAAAAGAGAAAAAATAAGAACAAGACATGAAAAAAAAAGAAAAAAGAAAATAATGTTCAAAATTTATTAAAAAAATAAAAATTAACTTACCTATAGTCACAATGTTATTTTCATCAATAATTATTGTGTTAATAGCTTCATCATAATCAGAAAAACATGGTGCATGTTGAAGTACATCCATGTTATTTGTTAAAATCCATCCACAATATCCACATTTCTTGCTCTGCACAGATTAATTGTAAATACATTTAGTACAGATTATTGCTTTAAAATAGAAAAAGATAGAAAAGTTGTAATGTAAAAATTGTAACACAAATCCAAATACGTACGTGCATACAAGAATAATTAAACTTAAATATTTTTTTACTAATTGTGATAATTACTTACTAATTGTGATAATTTCGTATTCGTACTCATGGTAAATATATTATTCTCTATCTTAATATATATTATATCACATGTATTGCACTGATTGCATTGATTGCACACTTTGAGGTTAAATGTACATACAGTTAGCACCGTTCCGCTAAAATCCATTCCGCTAAAAGCCGTTGAAAACAGCGGAAAATCGACAAAAACGATGAAAACCACTGAACGCTTGTGATTGGTTCCGCTCTCGTTCCGCGTTACGCCATTCCGCTGCATGGGTTCGCACCCTAAGAGTCACTGCGGATGGTAGTGCGTAAAATTTTTCTTAAATTATTCACGAAAATTTAAACGTGCACAAGGCATATATATATATATATTTTTTTTTTACTTGGTGCACTTACCAAGATATAGATTCTCATTTTTGAGAATTCCATAAACCATCTCTTTACCCCCCTGTAGAGACGAGAAAAATATCGAGGTGAAGTCGCTGAATCGGGAATCGAACCCGAGTCTTTCACTTGCCGAGTGACTGCTCTTACCACTGAGCTATTCAGCCCCACACCCACATTTCTCTCGTCTAATGTTAATAAAACTATGAGAATCTATATCTTGGTAAATGCACCAAGTAAAATATATGTATATGCCTTGTGCACGTTTAAATTTTCGCGAATAATATAAGAAAAATTTTACGCACTACCATCCGCGGTGGTGGCTCTTATTTGCTAGTTTCTTATTGTGTTGTCATACAATTTTTAAAATGTAACGGAGCACTTTTCCCGACGCTGCGGATCGGCTCGTCGGAGTCAGGGTTCGGGAGAAAGGGAGGCTCAGGCTCGCAAAATCACACGTGTACGGTTTAATACCAATTTTATTCAAAAATCAGGTTAATTACAATTAGACAGACAGGCATGCTCTGGGTAATGAGCCCGCGCGGAAATTAAAAACGCACACCTTAAGCTTACTAATTAATCACAACAAATCGCGCCTTAGTTATGCAACGGAATTACGAACACACCTTATCCTAATTATTTACAAGGACTCGCGCACTAACTGTGCAACGGAACACGCCTTAATCTGGTAATTACAAAGCGGTTGGTGCTTACCCGCCGCGTAGCGCGTAAGATCTCCTCGCGGACGCGAAAGCCCGAACAGGTGATCGCGCGCAACAAGGCACGGACATGGAACCTAGCAGGGTCTGCCAACCGAAGTCGGCCGAGGACGGGAGCATCCGTCCTTAGGGTGGCGTACACGGGTGCCCTGTAGTACGCCGGGATACTGGACGCCGGTAGCAACCGACCGGGCCCGATAGCAACCGGGCTCTAGACCAGGGAAGTTAAATCAGGACCCCCAAAGTATGTCTCGCGACGCGGAAGACCTAATGAGTGGTCGCGTGCAACAAGGCACGGACACGAAACCCAGCAAGGTCTGCCAACCGAAGTCGGCCGAGGACGGGAGCACCCGTCCTCAGGGTGGTGTACACGGATGCCCTGTAGTACGCCGGGATACTGGACATCGGTAGCAACCGACTGGGCCCGGTAGCAATCGGGCTCTAAACTAGGGAAGTTAATCAGGGCCCCCAAAGTAAAGCTCGCGACGCGGAAGACCTAATGAGTGGTCGCGTGCAACAAGGCACGGACATGGAACCCAGCAGGGTCTGCCAATCGAAGTCGGCCGAGGACGGGAGCACCCGCCCTCAGGGTGGCGTACATGGGTGCCCTGTAGTACGCCGGGATACTGAACATCGGTAGCAACCGACCGGGCCCGGTAGCAACCTAAACTAGGGAAGTTAATCAGGGCCCCCAAAGTAAAGCTCGCGGGCTGGCGCGGTTTGAAGACGGTGAAGCGATTCGTTGACAGCCGCGAGAAGGAGAGTCGGCTAGGAATCTAGGATAGCGGAGACCAATCTTTATTTACAACAGGTTATTAGTCTAAGAGTCGTGAAAAACGGCTAGTATTCCAAGAGTGGGTGGTCGGCGTCCAGAAACCGGGGAAACGGTGGTCCTCTAGTGCCGTGGATACGGCAGTCGTCCTGGAGCCGTGGGAACGGCTGTCGTCTGGGAACTGCGGAAGCGGCTGTCCTCTAGGACCGTTGATATGACGCTCGTCCAGGAGCCGTGAAAACGGCTATTGTCCAGGAGCCGTGAGAACGGCTGCTCGTTCAGGAGCCGTGTTCGGGTTGCGAGGTTGGAACCTGGACAGTCCGGGCGTCGGTTGCAACCGACAGAGTACGGGAGCGCCCGTATCCTAGACCGGATCGTCCGTGGCTCGACGGGAGCTCCTGGTTGTCGAGTACACCCGACCGGGCACGGTAGAGTGTTCTGAACCAGAAAGCGAGGATAGGAGCTCGGTAAGCTTCGAGTGCCCAGGGTGCCCTGTGGTTTCGAGCATCTCAAGAGTCGAGACAGGAATAGGTAGCGATCTGCCGGAGCGGCCACCTTATATACCCTGGTTACCCCTACACGATATCCCCACGCGATCATGCGCATAGCGGTGGAGTAGGCCGCGATCCTCAATCCGCGGCTCTTGCCTCGGTCGAGGTGTTCAATCGGCGGCGCTGGTGCCAAATTGGCGCAGCGCACTTAGTGACGGCCTCGTCGTCACAAAAATATTTACACCAAAACCGCCATGGTTTTGAGATATTCAGTTACATCACTTAAAATGACACACTCTGTATATATATATATATAGTTATAAGATGATATTGTTAAGGTCAAATTGCATTGAAAAATATAAAAAATCAATTTTATACATTCATGCCCCCATAAATAGGCCCATACGTAATATATATATATATATATATATATATATATATATATGTATATATATATATGTATATACATATATATGTTTTCATAATGACCCATTGTCCCATTTTAATTGTGCATCTTGATTAACGTCGCAAAAACTGATCAGATGAAAAAATGTTTTAAACAAAAGTTATAGGATTCGGAGGAAGATATCTGATTTTGATATTAATTTGAGTGAGCGAATCAAGGGAGCTCAACTCATATAGAGTTTAATTTTGTTTTTTTAAATGAAACTCCCTATTTTTCACTGTATGTTCTTGTAGCTTATCTCGAGAACGTTCCAAAATATTATAATAAAGTATTTCTTAAATACTTTTCGAGTTATATGACTTGAAATTATATTATATTACAATCTTTATTTTAATTTATTGTTACAGTTCTAAAAGAAATTTTTAGCTACAGCACTTTAAAACAATTTTCTTTATCTTCGTTTCTCAATACTATTAATATATCAGAATATTAAATATAAGAGGCACTGCAAGAAAAATAAAAGAGATATTGTATTACACAACTCGTTTCAGTTTATTAATATATATGCTTAAAATAGACCAATCATATACATTTGTTAATTTTAGTTAAATTCATTTTATTTATCTTTCTAATTTTAGTTAAACTCATTTTATCTTTCTCACATTAAATGGATGTTTCTGAAAATAATTAATAAAAGAAGAATACGAAAAAGTAAAATTATATTGCAAATCGCATTTTAAGTTACTATCATATGTCTTCAAATTATATTCTGCGTGTCTTTTCATAAATTATTACAATTTCTTCTCAAAAATCCTTCATTTTTCACATTAAATATGAGAACAATTTCTTTACACTAATTAAAAATTGATTATTTCTATAAGCACATAATGCTGCAGTATACAACTAAAATTCATATATATCGATGAAAACAAAGAAAAAGAAAAAAATATATTATTTAAAAAATTCACAGTTGGTAAATTTTGAGGACGTACTAGTAAATTTTTAAATACAAAACGAAATTTATAATACAATACCTTTTTATATTCTTCTTTTTTTAAATTAGCTATTTTTAATTCATTTGACAATAATTTTTAATTTGCTAATAATAATTAAAAAATATGGTTAGATTCCCATATCTTTGGCGTCATAAAAATAAATTCCAATAGTATTTTTAGCAGAGAATATGGGAAAAATAGTTAAAAGTCACACATATGCACGCATATACACAATATAATTTTGTCTCTTAAAGCATTATGACACACTGAAGCAATGATCGTATATGCACGGTATGAACGACATTTAAGGAACGAACTCGTTTTACGTGTGCGTTTTATGTGTGCGTACGAGCATATATACGTGAATCAGAACTGAGAAAAGGAGGATAAAAACGAAAAATGTCACAATTCTAATATTCGATCGTCATTTCTTAGGATAACTACACCGATTTTATTCAAACTAATTGCAATCAAAAGCTTATATTCATATTATACAAAAAAATGCCGTTAAATTTTTGTATGATTACGACTTTAGTTTATTAAATATCTTAACAGAAAGTTTACTTTACAGGGAATTTTGGATAAGCTACTTAGGCCCAGATCAACTTACTTTAACCGAAGTTTAACTCGTTAAAGGAGAATTTACATTGTGTTCAATGTCCGATGTATGACGTCCGATTGGATACAATGGGTTTCGGACTTTGGGACGCAACGTAAATGCTCTTTTAACGAGCTAAACTTCGATTAGAATAAAATGTGGAACTGGGCCTGTTAGTAACGTCGCGTTGAACACAGTGATTATCAATCGATCGGATTCAGATTTTTGTTTTTTTATGTATCTGGTGTCGCAACGTTTGATTTAATATTTTTTTTATTTATTTTAACGCTAGTAAAAATGAAAAACGAATATAAAGCTAAAATACTCAGATAGCAAAATTAGAGCACGTTTTGCAATTTATTTTTGTGCTTTATATTGTGGCACACTTTTATCAATATTCTAGCAGAATAAGCCATTTCAGCTAATTTCGAACAACACAGCAGAAATTGAGCATAACGTGCGTTATATAACGGTAGAAATATTGTAAAAATTGACTAAAAATTATAAAAATTTAATAGATGACGACTTAATGCTCATTGGTCCATCTTATGCTACACATATGTAGCTATGTCGATTTGCATATGTATAATAGCTCTAAAAACATAGGCCTTTGCATACATTATAATACATAAGCGAATCAACCAATCAGCCTTTCATTTTTATGAGGATATTATACATTATGCCTTATGCAAATATCTGTGTTCCCTAAAAATGGTCCTAAAAATTGACATATTATTGGCGTTATTTTGATCTTATTGCAATATATATTACGATTTAGGTTACGTTCCATTTAATCGCAACGCTGGCGGAATTATCTCATCCTTATTGTTCGCTAAAAACAAAACAAAGACACATTATGCTTGCGAGTGTTGCGATCATCAAGTGGAATGTAGTCTAAAGCCTGTTTTGCAATATGTACTATTTAACGGTAATGTTCGTAGTATTATTTCATCCTTGTTGATCGAAAGTTAAATAAAGATAAATAATGGTCATGAGTGTGTTGGAGCGTTAAATGGAACGTACCAAATAAGTCGGTTACATTAATCGTAAACAAATTGATCAATCACAGTTGAATATTCTTAGAATAATTGATCATAGTTAATTAATTTTGGGCTACGTTTCGAAATTCATTCTAATACTAAAAATCTATAATATACTAACTATAACATGACGTCTTTTGAGCTCCGTCACAATGACCCTGCCGGGGGGGGGGGGAGGGGGAGAAGTGTGCAGAGAGTCGTCCCTCGCATCTGAAGGAGACCTCGTTATCCGATTTAGTGAATAGAGCGCGTAAATCTGAGCGAGCGGATAGGGAAATGATGTGCAGCAAGATCCCGGAGGATGCAATTACCGAAGAGAGGAAGAAGAGAGTAGCGAACCAATGCCTGCGCTCCACAGGAAGGTCATGTATCAAGATCCCGCTCCGCCGCTATCCGTATATGAATATTGTGTTAATATCCGCTATTTTTAGAGAAACGACGACGGAAAAATCCGGACGAAGAAATAGCGAACAGGCTGCAGACTGGGGGGGAGGAGGTACATCTGGAAACGGACGAGGATACGGCTTGGCCAGCCCGCCACGTTTACTGCACGATTTACTGAAAAGAAAATACCGTCCTGAATATCGTCAAAGTCGGAGTTAGCGTCCGCAAGAGAGCTACCCGCCGTCCAGCAGAACGAGATTCGAAGGGGCGGAGAGTATCGACCCCTTCCTGCCGAAAATCGAGGGGATGCACGGAAAATCGGTACGGGACTCGAGGACTTCGCGGAGCGTTAATCTCGAGTCACTGTTCGGTGAACTACGCTAGAGCTAACACGTTCCCAGCGAGGAGACGACTTATCCAGGACTTGAGCATCGCAACGTTATTGTAAGCCGACGCTCAGGTAGCCGTAGTATATTCCCGGATACAGCTGGTATCGTACTTTTCGTTACCGTCGCAGAGCGATGTCGATTTAGATACCGAATTACTGTAGGAAGCCTTCGTGCTTTCCTAGCTTTCCGTTACCGTGACGTCAGCTGGTCCCGGGTATCGCGGATATGTCCCTCTCAGGGGGATCGTCACCGACAGTCAATTTACCATATCGTTAGTATCGTACCGTATCGTATCGTATCGTTTCGTTTCGTATCGTGTTATATCGTTACGTGGAGTATCGAATTGTGAATCTTAGTATGGTCACGAAATTCCGGCACTGTCGTATTACGTAGAGAATAGTGGGATTTGCGCGAGATCGTTCTTTACGAGTGAGAGTTGTTACCTGTTAGTGAGAGTTGTTATATATCCGAAATCCACTCAGCAAAAATTGAATCATTCGCGAAATTTATGTCCGTTAACGTTCGTGCTGTTTGATATTACTTGAGAGTTGAATTTGTTTTAGCCGAGTACGAAAGGTCGGGAAGATACTGATAAATATTGCGAGCAATACTCGTATCTGCTGATAGGAAATTACCGTTAATAATAACCGTCGTTACATTTGAATTGATTACCGCAGGTTACTGACTATTATATGAAGTTCGATTCGAGTTATATCGCGATCTTTTATGAAGCTCGTGCCTCTTGGCGATCTCTGAAATCATATACGTATTCTTATATTTTGTCGTTATATTTTACTTCTCTGTAAATTACCGATTGACTTTACTCATCGCTGTTCGTAATCCATTATATTCGTTGTCGTTCTGATCTCATAATTATCTCTTAGTCATATGTATTATTATATATGTGTCTGTTTCCGTATCGATTATAATCGACCTTTGTGTTATTTGTATAGAGATCATATTACTTTTGTCCTTTCTTTGAGATTTATATCTATTATCAAGCTCTGTTATTTGTGTATATTCTACATTTAATCTCTTCTATTATATTCTTATCGTCTCTGTTATATACTTTATCCATGTACAATAATTGTTAAATATATTTATAAGTAAGATGAGTGTCGATCATTTCTCTCTCCCGGGAGTTAGTGTTCTACTCGCCTTCGGCTCGTGCGTTACTTTGCGCTCGTGTGCAATTGCCAACTTTCCTCACTTGTATCACAATATACTATTATAGAATTAGTCGCCATAAGTTTGTATCAATGATAATCGAATAGCTATACAAATAAATCTTTTGATGAATTAAAATGTATTCATTAAGGACACGAAATGCGAAAAAAGAGCAAAAAATACCATGGCATTAGCCAGTAAGAAATTATCCGGAAATTATGTTAGGTTATGTTGTATTTTATTTATTTTTATTTAAAACATCTTATTTGTAAAATGAATTTTTAAAATGAAATTTTATTTAAAACATCTTATTTGTAAAATGAATAAAGAGATTTTGTGTGTACGTGTGTTTCGTATATTGTACATTATATAAATTTATCAGAGAACATAGAAATTTATCATTGTGTTTTTACCATTTCAAGATATGATACCGCGAATTGTATTAACGCGTTATGAAATGCATAATGAAAAAGAAAATATTGAAGCATTACAACGAACAGTTACAGATAATGGTAAATGTTTTTGACAATTTTTTTTTATTTTGATATATGTATATTGTTACGCCCGCGGCGAGGACTTCGACAAATATCGAAGGCGCGCACTAATAAATCGACCGCTTGCGCGTGAAATAAATAAGCACTTTCTGGAAAGCAAAAGAACTTTAATGCAACTCAATAACACAAACGATAACGTTAATAACACAGGATAATAGCACAAATAGCGCAAAGAATCGGCTCGAAAGAAAACGCGTTCGCACACCTTGACAGCTGGCTCCAAACTCACTGACTATTGTTGTTGACAAACAATCTTCTTATCAACGGGATCCGGACAACGGCAGGGCCGTAACGACTCGGGCGCGCGCCTAACACTGTCCCTCCTTTTCAAGATTGTCGTCTCGACAATCAGCGAGGGGCTCGATGACCAATCTTCGTGGACTTCCAGGGACCCCGAACGATATCCTGCTCTCCCTGAGCTGCTGCTTCCGGTTACCGAACATCGTTCCGACCAGGCCCCAATCCACTGAGTAGGCTTCCAATCGATTCCTTCCAGAGAGCTGGCCAGGCTCTCAAGAATCGACTTCAGGACAGCCTCCTATTCTAGCTATCTTCTTTCTTGTTCCCGGCGCGAGTCTTTTCCAGTGCTTATCCTCCCGTGACTTCGGACAAGAGGGGGATATCTATCGTGGACCGTCCTAAAAGGACTCCCCAAGTCCCTGCCTCAGCATTCGCCCTCCGGCCCACCAGCCGGGAAAACCACCTCTTTGGCTCAAAAACCGTGGGCGAGGCAGTCTTCTCTTTGAAATTTCTGTTGTTCAATCTCCGTTGTTCTTAGACTCGGTCAGGTCTTCAATTCAGAAAACACTCCTGTTGAGTAAAATAAAAAGAAAGAGCAGTAACTAAGATAATTAACCTCTATCTTTATCCCTATCTATCACGGGCTCCAAACTATTTTCTATCCAAACTTTCTTTTCGGGTCTCGGATGTAAAACCATTCCCTAAACAAAATGAATTTGGGAGTCCCTCCCAAAATTCTTCGAGGATTGCCCAACCATTACAATTCTCACAATTCTCCAAATGCGAAAATACGAATTTTCCTTTACAAAGAAATAATAAGAATCAAAACAACCTTTAAGAGGATGCCGGAGTCGCAGCCGAACTCCGACGGGTAGGCGCTCTCATTTTAACATAACTAAAAGTGTCGGTACATTATCAACACTTATAGTTATGTTACCGACAGAATTGTTTAGAATAAAAAGTCATGCATATTTTAGAAAAAGCAATGCCAAAGCTTTTCGTTACATTGTGGTTAATTGTGTTTATTGGAACAAAAAATGTTGCATTTTCACTGATGTATCGTTTCGTACAAGCAACGATTGTAGAGCACAGATCTATCTTTATTGCATACATTTGCACAATTTTAATGTTGCTCTCATTAGTTATGTCTTTATATATATGTATATATATACGAGGTGTGTTAAAAAAAATGGTGACTTTTTATTTTTCTCGAAAAATATTTATTTATTCATCAATAACTATTTTGTCCCCTTCAAAGTAATCCCTCTCAGATATTATACACTTGTGCCAGCGCTTTTTCCAATCCTCGAAGCACTTTTGATATGCGCTTTTTATTATGGTCTCAAGCTCTTCCAGCGATGCGGTCTTTATCTCCTCAATCGTGGCAAATCTCCGTCCTTTCATGGGTCTTTTCAGTTTTGGGAACAGGAAAAAGTCGCAGGGAGCCAAGTCCGGTGAATACGGTGGCTCAGGCATGGTTACGGTGTTGACTTTGGCCAAAAAATCACGAACAAACAACGACGTGTTTTCGGTCGAAATTCAGCAATTTCGGAACAAACTTCGCCGCCACACGTTGCATGCCGAAAACATCCGAAAAAATTGCATGGCATGAGCCAACTGATATGCCGACATCGACATTGGAAAAAGCGCTGGCACAAGTGTATAATATCTGAGGAGGATTACTTTGAAGGGGACAAAATAGATATTGATGAATAAATATATATTTTTCGAGAAAAATAAAAAGTCACCTTTTTTTTGAACACACCTCGTACACTACTCAAAAGAAAATAGGGTACACTTTTTGTATATCGAAAAATGGGCTATTTGCAAACAATGGGCTATTTGTAACTCAGCGAAAAATAATCGTACAAACATTTTAGAAAAAGCGTTTTGAAACTCAAAGTTTCAGTTCTAACGTACAATCGATAGTTTTTAAAGATCTTTTTATGTTTCCACTACTATGCCCTAAAAAAGGACACACCGTTTTTTTCCTTAAAATTACGTATTTTTGACGCTCTATAGCTAGATAAGAAAAATTCTCTCGATAAATCCAACTCAATTTCCAAAAAGCATGACATTTTTTCTCTACAAAATGTTTTTTTTAAAACTTTTCTACGATTTTTTTTGGCTGAGTTACATGATTTTGAAGCTAAACCTGTATTTTTCAGAGCAATTGTCGTTACTCGGCGAAAAATCATCGTACGACATTTTTAAAAACAGCATTTTCAAGCATGAAGCTTTAGCTTTAACGCGCTATCGATAGTTTTAAAAAATTTCTTTATCTTTAGTTCTATGCCCTAAGAAAGAAACACTATTTTTTCCTTAAAATTACATATTTTCGACATTCTGCAGTTGCTATAAAAAATTTTTTCTTAAAAAATTTAGATCAATCTCCCTAAAAACAACTTTTTTTCTACAAAATTCTTTTTTTAAAAACTTATTTACGATTTTTTTCGGCCGAGTTACATGTCTTTAAGAACAATCTTAAATTTTATTAAAAAATGATGTTTACCGCCGTCATTATCGTTATCCAATGTGCACTACATGGAGGTTGCCGGTTGGGTTTTGCACATCGTGTGTGTGTGTGTGTGTGTGTGTGTGCGCGCGCGCGCGCGTGTGTCACACAGCTGAGATAAGGACCCTGCAGTTCGTCAGTTCTGCAGTATTTAATGACTCCAAACCCTCTCTACTGTATGTATGTGTGTGTGTGTGTGTGTGTGTGTGTGTGTGTGTGTGTGTGTTTAGTATTGTGTATTGCCTCCTCTCTGTTCAATTACAGCTTATAATCGCTCTCGCATGTTTATGCATCTCCGAATTAATTTCTGCGGAATTTCGTTCCAAATTTGTTTCAAAATTTCCGCTAAGTCATTGAAATTTTGCGGCTGTTGTTCTCGACGTCTTAATCGTCGTTCCATCTCGTCCCATATATGCTCCATTGGATTTAAGTCCGGGCTTTGCGGGATGGTCCAGCAACGTAATGTTGTGTTCTTGAAAAAAATGGCGAATTATGTTCGCCGTATGAGGACGAGCGTTGTCATGCATGAAGATGAAATTTCGATGATGGAGAGGCAAAACGTGAGGACGTAAAACATCATTTACGTATCGCACACTCGTTATTGCTGGAGGTGGCAGGATTATCAACATTACGTTGCTGGACCATCCCGCAAACAGCCTGAACTTAAATCCAATCGAGCATATATGGAATGACAATATGGACGCAAAATTTCAATGACTTAGGGGAAATTTTGAAACAAATTTGGAACGGAATTCCGCAGGAATTAATTCGGAGATGCATAAACATGCGAGAGCGATTACAAGCTGTAATTGAGCAGAGAGGGGACAATACACAATACTAAACACACACACACACACACACACACACACACACACACACACATACATACAGTAGAGAGGGTTTGGAGTCGTTAAATACTGCAAAAGTGACGAACTGGGTCCTTATCTCTGCTGTGTGAGACACGCGCGCACGCACACACACACACACACACACATACATACACACACACACGATGTGCAAAACCCGACCGGCAACTTCCACGTGGTGCACATTGAGTAACGCTAATACCGACGGTAAACGTCATTTTTTAATAAAATTTAAGGTTGTTTTAAAGACATGTAACTCGGCCGAAAAAAATCATAAATAAGTTTTTAAGAAAAGAATTTTGTAGAAAAAAAGTTGTTTTTAGGGAGATTGATCTAAATTTTTTGAGAAAAAATTTTTTACAGCAACTGCAGAATGTCGAAAATGTGTAATTTTAAGGAAAAAACAGTGTTTCTTTCTTAGGACACAGGACTAAAAAGATGAAGAAATTTTTTAAAACTATCTATAGCGCGTTAAAGCTGAAGCTTCATGCTTGAAAATGCTATTTTTAAAAATGTTGTACGATGATTTTTCGCCGAGTAACGACAATTGCTCTGAAAAATACAGGTTTAGCTTCAAAATCATGTAACTCATCCAAAAAAATCGTAGGAAAGTTTTAAAAAGAACATTTTGTAGAGAATATGTCATGCTTTTTGGAAATTGAGTTGGATTTATCGAGTGAATTTTTCTTATCTAGCTATAGAGCGTCAAAAATACGTAATTTTAAGGAAAAAAACGGTGTGTCCTTTTTTAGGGCATAGTAGTGGAAACATAAAAAGATCTTTAAAAACTATCAATTGTACGTTAAAGTTGAAACTTTGAGCTTCAAAACGCTTTTTTTTTAATTTTTGTACGATCCTTTTTCGCTGAGTTACAATCGTTTGAATATAGCCATTTTTCAGTATACAAAAAATGTTCCCTATTTTCTTTTGAGTAGTGTATATGACAATATATAAAGTGTATAAAAATATATGAAAAATATATATATAAAATATATATATATTGTCAAAATACTGATATGTATAATAAAATCATATTGTGAATATATTTATAAATATTATTTGTAAATTTTACAAATATACAATATTACTTCAAATAACGTGCACAATATATTTAATATTATTAGCTTTTGATTATATCATTAGTAAACCAGTCGTGCATAATTTGTAATTTGTTAAAAAAGTTATACGCAAATATCCATTTTATTGTATATACAGAATGTCGCAGCATATTATAAATAAGCGCTTTGTAGAGCGCAGTAAATTGAATAACAGTCCCATATCATTTTACGCGATTATCGTAATAATAACAGAAATATTGAATAAAATCGGCACGCGGCAAAGGGACGGTTAGCGCGGCCGGCAATAGCGGTGTAACCAATGGCAACTGCACACCGCTGACCGTCCTCTTGCCGCGTATCGACAAAATGTCTGGCCCATGCTATAGCACGAGTGGCCGAACGTTTCTCTCTCTCTCTCTTTCTCTCTCTCAAACACACACACACACACACACATTCGTCCGATTTTATTCAATATTTCTGTTATTATTGCAAAAATCGTGCAAAATGATATGGGACTGTTGTTCAATTTATTGCGCTCTACAAGCGCTTATTTATAATGCGCTGCGACATTCTGTATATACAATAAAAAGGATATTTGCGTATAATTTTTTTAACAAATTACAAATTATGTACAGCTCGTTTACTAATCGATATAATCAAAAGCTAATAATATTAAATGTGTTGTGCAAGTTATTTGAAGTAATATTGTATATTTGTAAAATTTACAAATACTATTTTTTACAAATACAAATATTCACAATATATTTGTTGCCTCGAAATAATACATTTATATCGAGAATAGAATGGGCCCCTCCATCGCCCATTCCTGTGAGACGCAACCATTAATATATGTATTTTTTTCGTCTCTCCGATATATGCAAACGAGATATTTGCATTGAGATGTATTTTTCCAACGATATTCATTTTGGAAAAGGCGACAGTCTATTTTCTGCTACAATTTTTAAAAAATGTTGCCTCATATATTTCACATTAGTGGAATATTTCTCTTTACAAGGATTTCCTCTTAAGGCTATAGTTGTACCGAAAGCTGCAGCATAAATTTCACAGGATATACCATCAGGTTGTGCTTGAACCTTTTTAAATATTATATTATTTTTATTTATTTGTGGATAACGGCGATGAATATAATTTTTTTCTTTAGGCATAATTTATCGTATGTACAACCAAGTAAACTATCGTAAGTTACACTCGAAGTTTGGTGCCGTCAAAAAAATACATCGCCAATGATCACTACAATTTCTTCCAATAATTTGTAAGCTTTTGTCGCTACGACTTGCTACAATTATATGAGGATATTCCAAATATAGCACACTTGTGTTTCAAAATGAGAATCATCTCTTATAATGCGTAAAAGTAGGTTTAAAGATTCATCATTTATTTTGCTCTCTATAGGTAAAACATTATCCTTTACTATATATAAAGGAACAATTGAATTATCTAAACATTCTCTTTGCTTTGCTATATCGTCTTCAATTAGTTCTCTATTTTTGGAGTAACTAACAACGATGCAATCGTCTTGTTCTGCACTCGGAGGAGTAACAATAGTTGCTTCCATTGGTAAAATATTCGAAACATTTATTTCAGATTCGAAACATTCATCTTTTTGGATAATGTTTTCGTCTTCTAAATTACATTGTCGAAGACTTTTTCGATTAATTATTTTTTTCGCTGCTTCTTGTTGAGCTTCAATTATGTATTTTGGATTTCTAATTGGCATATGCCTATTATGCCGACTATCAAAGATTTCTGCAAGCATGCAATCATAATAGAAACGTGTTAAAAAGGGCAGCATTTTATTATTCCAAAATACATTGTCTCTATGAACACATACTTTTCATGCTTTTTGGCGTCCATACAGCGAAAATACAATAATCTCGCTGCGTTATATTTAACTGCCCTTGAATTTGATAGAAAAATCGATGATTCTGATTCATCTTATTTGAATTTTTCTTATCAAAGATGCCTTTTAATTGAGGCAGCGTTTTTATGGCCTCTTTCGCTGTTAAATGCTCAGCTGACAGAGGACATTTTATTTCTATCAGACCATCTTTATCAATGAGGTCCATCCAGGAGAAGCACCTAAGCATAGATTTTCAATGTCAATGAATAATCCATAAGTAATTTTAATCTCTTTTTTTAATGTTATGGCCAATTCTGTTTTCGCAATATTTTCTTTCTCGCGATCATATTTCATTGCCGCGGTATCGATTGAAGGAGGAAATAAAATATTTTTTACAATTGAGGTGCAAGACGTTGTCGGTCTCATACGAAATACGATTCCAAAATTAGACGCCGTCAACATTTCCTGTCTCAATGAGTACTACAAATCAGATTCATTTTGCTCCATTGTATTACGTTCAATTTATTTCCAATTTTTGGCATTTTCAAGCAACTTTTCCAAATGATTTTGTCGAAGTTGCTTAAAAACATCAAGTGAGAGATCCGGTTTTTGTAATTGCGGACCATAATAGCAATCTGTTCCTGATTCCCGCTTAAACTTTTTTTGCCTTCCATTTATTTCTCGAGATTCTCTGGTTCTTGCAACTTTTGCTTGTCGTTGCTTTTCCAAAGTCTCGATAATGGGAGGAACACTTTTACATATATTTTGATGCATTTGCGTGAGAACTTGTTGTGTATTATATTGCACAACTGCCCCCGCAATTCTAGCATTATAGGAGCCTCGATTATCAAAATTGATGCGCTTTCCACCAATTTCTTTGCAGATTATCGAGTTGAATGATTCTGCAGGATTATTCGTTAATTTCAGCAATAAGCTGTCAGAATAAGAGCTTAAATATATATCATAGCACTCTCTATTTTTTGATAAAGACCGTGCAACTTGAGAAACGGTACATAATTTTTCTTCATTTCGTCAGCACAGTCACAAATACGACCGCGTTCTTTACAGCGTTTATGTTCACCAAATATATGGCTAGGAATATTTAATATATCTTTTTGCAATTCCATAGCCTTATAATGGTCAGGTTGCTCTTCTTTTCCTCGTAAATCGATTGCTTTTATCACTTCTTTTCGTATCTTTAAAATGTTGTTTTTTACAATATTTCGTAGATAAACGAAACCACGCTTTCTTTGCATTTTTTGCTGAATTGTTTCTGCTACAATCCTCAACTTTCTGCAGAGATTGCGAAGCAAATGATTTGTACATTCAATTTTTTTCACAGTGATCATTTGTTCGCGATATGGTCTGCTATTAATGATGGTCTGATATACGCTGCTATCACCATCGGCAATAATTGTTCTATAGATCATTTCATGTATATCCAGGCTACTTTTAAAGCCTTTTGCTATGGCATCGCTCTCCATACTTGTGGAGCTTGCGTTCAAAATTTTTGTAACATTTATGGTGTTTTAGTTCGATTCTATTTCTTTCCGCTATATCACATGTGCAAAATTTATTGCGGACACCGACAAAATGAATATTTTTTGTGCGGTAACTAATTATTGCACCAACGCCGAAAAGAGAATCGTAGGCGTTGCCATATGATCTCTTCATCCAACTACTATCCGCTATAACAGTTATATACGGAATACCATTTATTGTTTCTTTTCTTTCGAGAGCGAGTTGCTTTTCAACTTCGCCAGCTATTTTCATATTTTCCATAGCTGTTGTCTCAAAATCATCGATTACATTTTCTCGATATTTCATTTAAGTTTTTTCGGACATACATGGAATGTTTATAGCTGCACACAGTTCTTCCAATTGGGCAAAACCAATTCCAACTGTGATAGTTCCTGCTACAGCAGCCGTATTTATGTCCAATGTTTTTGGATTTGTGGGTTCTGACCAGATGTTAGCTTCATAATGACACATTTGGCATTTGAAGAACAATTGCGTCATGAGCCCACGACGATAAGAATTTATGAGTTTCCAATCTTTAAATTGGCACTCTATTCCTCGTGCATGATTATCGAAAGTTCTATGGATTTCATTCCACATAAAAGAAATATCGATAATGCGACGGCCTTCGGGCAAATTTTCCTCGATACAAAAAGGATCTAGAAGGTCTTTATTATTGATAACAAGTGTATTGTTATCGTTGCAGTTGTTAACATTATCATAATACATACCTGACTTTGAAGTTGACTCTAGGCATTGAATACTTTGGGCACTAACTTTCGAATCCATCATATCGGGAAGTAATTCCACCGATTTCTTAAAATCAATGGATTCATTGTTAGTACCCTTACTAACGCAAGCATTCCTAGAGTTTATTTCTTTTTCGATTTGCCTCAATAACTGCCGCCTGCAAAGAAAAATTAATGCATTAGTATTTGTAAAATATTAAAAAATAATAAAAAGTTGAAAAATATATGAACGTTTAATCTCTGAAAAATAAGTGCTTTTGATTAGTTTTGATCGAATAGCTACAAAAATTATTTATAATACAGTACATAATTTTTATGAACAAAAATGCTTGAAATATTTTATAATAATTTTATAAAAACGCACATGCAAACCGTATCTGGAGCAAAGTATTTATAAAAATTACCAGCACACGAATAGATCGCCTCTGGATTGTTTTCAGAACGCACATGCATACCGTATCTGAAGCAAAGTATTTATAAAAATTATCAGCACACGAATAGATCGCCTCTGGATTTTTTTCAGAACTCACATGTATACCGTATCTGGAGCAAAGTATTTATAAAAATTACCAGCACACGAATAGATCGCCTCTGGATTTTTTCAGAACGCACATGCATATCGTATCTGAAGCAAAGTATTTATAAAAATTACCAGCACACGAATAGATCGCCTCTGAATTTTTTTCAGAACGCACACGCATACCGTATCTGAAGCAAAGTATTTATAAAAATTACCAGCACACGAATAGATCGCCTCTGGATTTTTTTCAGAACGCACATGCATATCGTATCTGGAGCAAAGTATTTATAAAAATTACCAGCACACGAATAGATCGCCTCTGGATTGTTTTCAGAACGCACATGCATACCGTATCTGAAGCAAAGTATTTATAAAAATTATCAGCACACGAATAGATCGCCTCTGGATTTTTTTCAGAACTCACATGTATACCGTATCTGGAGCAAAGTATTTATAAAAATTACCAGCACACGAATAGATCGCCTCTGGATTTTTTCAGAACGCACATGCATATCGTATCTGAAGCAAAGTATTTATAAAAATTACCAGCACACGAATAGATCGCCTCTGGATTTTTTTCAGAACGCACACGCATACCGTATCTGAAGCAAAGTATTTATAAAAATTACCAGCACACGAATAGATCGCCTCTGGATTTTTTCAGAACGCACATGCATATCGTATCTGAAGCAAAGTATTTATAAAAATTACCAGAACACGAATAGATCACCTCTGGATTTTTTGCAAAACGCACATACAAACCGTATCTGGAGCAAAGTATTTATAAAAATTACCAGCACACGAATAGATCGCCTCTGGATTTTTTTCAGAACGCGCATGCATACCGTATCTGAAGTAAAGTATTTATAAAAATTACCAGCACACGAATAGATCACCTCTGGATTTTTTTCAGAACGCACATGCATACCGTATCTGAAGTAAAGTATTTATAAAAATTACCAGCACACGAATAGATTGCCTCTGGATTTTTTTCAGAACGCACATGCATACCGTATCTGAAGCAAAGTATTTATAAAAATTATCAGCACACGAATAGATCGCCTCTGGATTTTTTTCAGAACTCACATGTATACCGTATCTGGAGCAAAGTATTTATAAAAATTACCAGCACACGAATAGATCGCCTCTGGATTTTTTCAGAACGCACATGCATATCGTATCTGAAGCAAAGTATTTATAAAAATTACCAGCACACGAATAGATCGCCTCTGAATTTTTTTCAGAACGCACACGCATACCGTATCTGAAGCAAAGTATTTATAAAAATTACCAGCACACGAATAGATCGCCTCTGGATTTTTTTCAGAACGCACATGCATATCGTATCTGGAGCAAAGTATTTATAAAAATTACCAGCACACGAATAGATCGCCTCTGGATTGTTTTCAGAACGCACATGCATACCGTATCTGAAGCAAAGTATTTATAAAAATTATCAGCACACGAATAGATCGCCTCTGGATTTTTTTCAGAACTCACATGTATACCGTATCTGGAGCAAAGTATTTATAAAAATTACCAGCACACGAATAGATCGCCTCTGGATTTTTTCAGAACGCACATGCATATCGTATCTGAAGCAAAGTATTTATAAAAATTACCAGCACACGAATAGATCGCCTCTGGATTTTTTTCAGAACGCACACGCATACCGTATCTGAAGCAAAGTATTTATAAAAATTACCAGCACACGAATAGATCGCCTCTGGATTTTTTCAGAACGCACATGCATATCGTATCTGAAGCAAAGTATTTATAAAAATTACCAGAACACGAATAGATCACCTCTGGATTTTTTGCAAAACGCACATACAAACCGTATCTGGAGCAAAGTATTTATAAAAATTACCAGCACACGAATAGATCGCCTCTGGATTTTTTTCAGAACGCGCATGCATACCGTATCTGAAGTAAAGTATTTATAAAAATTACCAGCACACGAATAGATCACCTCTGGATTTTTTTCAGAACGCACATGCATACCGTATCTGAAGTAAAGTATTTATAAAAATTACCAGCACACGAATAGATTGCCTCTGGATTTTTTTCAGAACGCACATGCATACCGTATCTGAAGTAAAGTATTTATAAAAATTACCAGCACACGAATAGATCGCCTCTGGATTTTTTTTCAGAACGCACATGTATACCGTATCTGGAGCAAAGTATTTATAAAAGTATTTATAAAAGTATTTATAAAAATTACCAGCACACGAACATTTTATAAATATTCAATATCATGTAGCAGTAATTCCAAATTTATTTAAATATTATTTTTCTTACATTTTTTAAAATTAATCTTCTTTGTAATAATATCTTTATGAAATTAATTTAAATTTAATCTTTATGAAAAAAATTTAAACTTTTATATAAAGTAGAATAAATTTTCAAAACATAATATTTTAAATATGTATAAAATATTTATATAATGTTATATAATGTTATATAATTTTATATATATTTTTTCGATTTAATTACTATTTTATTTCTTACATTCTGCAGCATTGTTAAAATTTTTAAAAAACATCTATTATATTATTTAAAATATATTTATATATTTTATAAATATTTCTCATTGAAAATTTATAATTATTTTTAAAATTTATGGACATATTTTATTTATGCACGCATGTATGTATGCATGTATGTATGTATGTATGTATGTATATAAGGATAGGGTGAAAAGTTTGGAGCTTCACATAGACATGGCGTACTATGTTTATTTTTTTGGTGGCGTTGCATGGTTTCATCCTTCATCAAGTTATCACAAAAGTTTCAAGTTGATGCGTTACTTCATTTAGTTTTGACTGATTAAACTAAGTAGCGCATCGACTTGAAACTTTCGGAGTAATTTGATGAAATATGAAATCATGCAACGCCGCCAAAAAAATAAGCATAATAACATCATTTCTATGTAAGGCCTGAAACATTTCACCCTACCCTCGTATATGTATGCACATATATGTATCAATGGAAATATGCTCACCTTATAACCCAGCCTTTCTTGAAGGAAGCTCTGCGCCGAGTCAGAGGCAAATGTATTTCGTCATCCTTTCGTCCCATTATGTAGACACACTATAATACACTAAAAACTATAACACTACAAATAAACTACACAAATCAAAACTTCTTTTATTAGTTTTTCACTATATCTATACTTTATATTTTTACTATATCTATATTTTTATCGATACGATCAGGTTATAACAGTAACGTGTTATAACAGTCGCGCGCGCTTTTCTCGTTACGTACGTCCTGCACCGCGCAACACCGAGTATCTGTGCAATAGACAGACGCACGCATGTGAATAGTGATGCCAGCGTATCTATTCTGGCATCACTGCATGCGAACATGAGTCGACTTGCTCCGCGATACATCGCGTCAATATACAAGGTGCGTAAAAAATACCGGACTGAAATATCTTGAAAACGAGATTTTGGAAAAAAATGTTTCATACGTAAAAAAATATCAAAGTTGTAGGGTTTCATATAGCAAATTGCATATTATTATTACCCTGAAAAGTATTCTCAAAGTCACATAAAGGTCACCTTTAATTTATTAAAAGGAAACTTGTTTTCCTGTACATATTCTTGTAGCTTACCTTCAAAGCTTTTCAAAACACTGTCATAAATTATTTTTTCCTTGAGTACTTTTTGAGTTATGGAGCTTGAAATAATTTCTTAATTTTGCATAAATTATAAAATATGTAGTGTTACGTCCAGAGGAGCTAACAATTCTTTTCTTTCCCGTATCTGGTGCACACGTGCACGGCTTCCAAAATCGTTAATGATAGTTAAATTGAAGTGGGATCCTAAGTAAATGCTCCAAAATAACAGTCAGATATTAACGGGCTATAAAGAGTAGCATCCGGTTAGCTAAGGCGGCAGTCAGCCAGATGAATTTGATGTTTTCTGATCACTTGAAAAAACTCATAAAATCTAAAGAAGCTATAAAAAATAAAAAAAACTATTCATAAAACGCGAGTGACCGGATGTCGCGACACGTACCCAATTTTATCTCAAGGGGGTAGTAAAAATCATCCCTTTGTCTTTAGCAGACGCATCCTGCAAAGCATAAATTACTACCATCTCCGATACTGAGAATCCTAAGTCCCCCGTTTTGGAAGATGCTCTCCTATTCGCGAAATAATGTAATAAAATTCTGACTTGTTATATTTGTTCTAAAATGCATAAGTAGGGGCAGGGAGGAGACCATGGAAATCTAACAAGGGTTTCTATTCGTCAACTACCCTCATTCCTCACGCTAGGAGAGGGTAATCCAAAACGATATATAAGCCCGAACTTCGGACAAATCGACACTTGTAAAAATATTCTTCAACCCTCCGTGATATTCCTTGCTATCATCATTAACAATATTGAGTCAGTGCAAGTATCTTGTCATTTTCGAAGCCCTGCAGCAGTTACTCGTATTCTATAGTATCGAGTCAGCGCAAATATTTCGTTATCTTCGACGCCAAGGGGGCCCAGCAACAATTACAATCGACTTATTCTCGTTCTCATAAAATAGTAAGTTTTTTTTCTTTTATTTACGAACTCCTCCCCCCATCTACTTCCTTTATTTATTGTAATCGCTTCTCTAGTGGAACCCGCTTCGAGGAAATCCGCTAGAACCCAAGCCAAGCGGCTCCGATACTGCCGCAATCGCCGTACCTGCCGATTACTAGCTCGGGCTGTGGCCGACCCTTCATTTATACTTGATTTAGATGAAATTAACACAAATCTTCCGATCACCCGAATATTCTTAAATAGCATCCAAGGAGATACGCGAGACTCCTCATATCCGTCCCCTCAAACTTCTCCCCCTAATTATTCCCCGTATCTGCTTCCTGGAACCCTTCCTCCCAGTTATTCTCCTGTATATGACACTCAACCTAACCATCCCCCTGATTTCCCGTCGTTATCATCCTTTCCTTCTCCATCCCCCGCACCGGTCCCAGATTCTCATCTCTTCTCTCCTCCCGCTCTTCTTCCCCCTATCTTCTCCGATATCGATCTTAGCAATCGGAACGTAGCTGTAATTCTTGCCTCAACTTACGCTCCATACCTGTACTCCATCCGCCCTGATCAATTCACCTTGGGCCCTGGCCCTATACATATTCCAACCCTTAAGGCCTTTCTCCGCACCGCCCCTCCCGCTATTGCTATCCCCTGCCTTACTCCTTTCACCACTTACCCCATCGTCCTTCCCATAGAATTTTTCCGAGAAAGATAACCTCCCGATTCTGACCAGATTCCCTCCGTCTCGCGCACACATACACCCACGCACACACACAAACTCACACTTAATATTGTATTTGAGCATAAACAATTATAATCAAAATGTTTAAATAATTTCTTTTTTTTCATGTATAATAAATTCAATTAAATTTATCTCCTCGCATTCAATTCAATCTATTCCCCCTCATCACCCACGCTCCTGAATCGCACTTGGTCCTGTCCCGGATAAAAAGGATTAAGTTCCTTTACCAAAAAGGGGACCGACGAGCGGGCATTTGGACCAGAAATAGCGTAAAATCGACCCCTGGTGGTCGTTGACCTATCTTTGGCTCACCCGCAGGTTCGCTCGACCCGAGACACTTGCTCTTAAGGCATCTGTTTTCGGGATACAAGTGTTACGCCCTTCCTTTGGCCCATGCTCCCTCGGGCCTGGACGTAACATACGTAAATTTTGGGGGCTCGTCCGAGATTGATATGTGCGATTCAAGGAAACGGGAATGAGTGACGGGACTCGAGGCAAAGCCGATAAAAAGGAAGTAGAAAAATTCTATAAACTCGCTTTGGAAGAGAAAAAATCTAAACCTAAAATTGAAATTACATCATCTACTTCTGGTTTACCTCATACATCTACTCCAAAAGGAACCGTAGGATCTATACCAAGACATTTTGATCTTTCTTTAGAGAACACAGACACAAGCATACACAATACTATTCTAACAGCCGACACGCCCGAGCCAAATTCTGACAATTCCGGCGATATAACTTGCCAAGAATATTACACACTTACTAATATTCTTATTTATAAAGCAGAAAAAGATTTTGATAGGTCCAAAACCATGACTCACCAAAATTCATTTGCTACCTTAAAATACGCGGTTGAAGCCGTTCCTTTTTTTGATGGTAAAAACATTCCGCTAAGTTATTTTATTGAAGGATGTGAAGAAGCTAAATCCATGTTACCTAAAGAAGCTGAAGCACAGTTTACCAAAGTTATAAGAACCCGAATAGTCGGCGAAGCCCGACGAACCATCCAAGATTTTGACACAGTATCCAATTTAACTTCATATTTAAAACAAATTTACGGACCTTCTAAAAATGTATATATACTATAAGGAGAATTAGGACGCGTTTACCAAAAAAATGAAGAAGATGTAGTCACGTATGCAAATCGAGTAAAATTGCTGGGAAAACAAATTTTAGAAGCATACCGCAGTACTAGTCGTTCCTTACACGACCAAAATATAAAAACATCATTAGAAGGAGACATGTGCAAATGTTTTATCCGAGGGCTCAAACCCGAAATAGAACAAAGAATTGCGAGAGACTTAGACGTGCATGGAACCATCGCTGATGCTTTAAGGATAGAAAGAGAGCCTCGAGTAATGACAGATTTACGGCAGGGACAAGACACTAACTCAGGTCAAAACAAACCGCGAATACGAGAAACTTGCCAGATCTGTTATAAGAAAGGACACGTGGCTAGCAACTGCAGGAAGCTCACGCAGTCATCCTCTTTGGTCAAATTCAGGAACCTTAGGAACCGAAATTCTGATTTGTAAAAAAAAAAAAAATTTGTAAAAAACGCGGACACGGTGCAGATAAATGTCGCTTGCGCGATCCTCAATATTGCCAACTAGTAGATGTAATCCAGCAGCGAATTATAACTTGTCAATTATGTTCTAAAAACGGACATGACGCGAAACTATCGTCGTCAAAACAACAACAATAATCAAGCCAACAAAACTTCTGTAATTTGTCAATGCTGCGATAAACCTGGTCATTCCGCTAATAATTGTTGGAAGAAACAAAATGAACAACGCAATTCGACAAATAAAACTACCACTACTTGTCAAATTTGCAACAAAATCGGACACGTCGCTAAGGATTGCCGCACAAGAACAAATTTAACACCTATAACCAACTCTTTTTGTCGATTTTGTATGGAACAAGGTCATTTTCTTGAAAACTGTCAATTACGGATCGCGAGTAATAATTGTCGGAAAGAAAAAGACTAGGGAAACTACAATGGGCCCTCGACGTCGGGTGTGCGACAGGGACCCGAGAGAGCTTCACACCCGTCCACTCAGCAGGACGCCAAATAAATCGACGAAACCCAGATGTACGACCTGTGACAGTGACCCTTGCTAAAGACAGTCGCGTGCCTACTGTTCAGGTCCAGCTCACCAAAGGATCCGCTCATATAACTCTCATGCTAGATACAGGATCCGGACCGAATATAATTAAAGAAAAATTCACACCTATTCATTTCACACCTATAAATATTAATATAAAATTCGATAATATTTTGAAATTAAATGGAATAAATAACTACCCTGTTTACACACTCGGAGAAATTATGTTAACGCTTTTCGGAATATCTGTATCTTTTCACATTGTATCCGACGACTTTCCGATTCCACAATCCGGAATACTTGGAAATGATTTCTTCAAGCAAACTTCTTCAAAAATAGATTACGCAGAGGGACATCTAGACATTTCTGGAATTAATGTGCCTTTCTTCTCCCCCAAAACTATTACAGTGCAACCAAGATCCGAGTTATTATTTTACGTAAGAATAGTCAATCCTGAAATAAAAATAGGATACATACCGAAGTTAAAGGTAGAGCATGGAATTTATCTAGGGGATACAATAGTGGAAAACGTTTGTGGAAAGGCTTATTTGAATATCATAAGCACTTTAGATGAAGAGGTGGAAGTTCGTGTGCCAAAATTACATTTAAAACCATTAGACGAATTATTCGATGATCATAATTCGAACATTGAAATATTCGACAAGGAGAAATCAACAAAATCATTGGAAGATTCCAGAAAAATCAACGAAGCTCAAGTTAATCTCATAAATGAAGATGCTTTCAAAATCAATGATAATATTATTCTTAATGAAGATGCCGAAATCGGTAATAAAATCCAAAAAGGATAGATCAAAATAAAAGAATCAAAGTTAAAGGAGGAGATAAAACTTATCCAAATAAAAATTCTAATAATTTAACAATCCCTGAAGAGAGAAGTTACCAAATCTCTTCTGAAAATTTTAATAATCCAACCATTCTTGGAGAGGGAAATTACCAAACCTCTTTAGGAAAAAATAATTCTGGAATTTCGGAGGGAAGTTTCCAAACCTCGTCAGAAAATTCCAGCCCCGTCGATTGCAAGGAGGGAAATTACTAAACCTCTTTAGAAAAAAATAATTCTGGAATTTCGGAGGGAAGTTACCAAACCTCACTACAAAAATCGACACCTTATCCTTAAAAAGGAAAGAAGTTATTTATTCTCTCTGGACTTTACATCTCCAAAAGATGGATTATTTACAGAAAAAAACGACAAATATGAATTGAAAACCTCCCATGTTACAATAAAAGACCTCATCCGAGAGGTTCAAGAACATAATTCGAACATTAAAAATACCGAAAATTCTCGAAAAATTAATCGCAAGAATAAGCCGTCTTCGAAACTTTCTACGTCCTTATGTAATAAACCTCAAGAAATAATAGATAAATTTACGCAAAAACATAAGTCCAAACACGAGATTGACATTACAACCTCTGAGTCGCATAATTGCTTGGTACTTTCTGAGGAAACTAAGGAAGATCGACTCTCTAAAATTATCGACTTATTGCGATTAGAGCATTTAAATAAAGCAAAACAGGAAAACATAATAAAATTAATAGCAAATAGTCAAGATCGTTTCCACATTCCCGGAGAAAATTTAACTGCAACTCACGTTTTGCAACATTAAATAACGACTACCGATGTATCACTCACCCGATAAATACTCGACAATATAGATTTCCGCAAGTACATAAAGAAGAAATAAACAAGCAGGTAGAGGACCTCCTACAAGGAGGCATAGTGAAACATTCGCAGTCGCCTTACAATACGCCTATATGGATCGTGCCTAAGAAAGACGATTCTAAAGGAAATAAACGATGGAGAATGGTTCTCGATTTTCGAACCTTAAATGAAAAAACTATTGGAGACGCTTACCCACTACCTAATATCGTTGATATATTAGATCAATTAGAGGGAGCGCAATATTTTTCCATATGCGATCTCGCATTCGGATTTCATCAAATAAAAATGGATCCTGCCGACAGTCACAAAACCGCTTTTACCACTCCTTTCGGACATTACGAATTCGATAGAATGCCTTTCGGTTTAAAAAACGCTCCGGCTACTTTTCAACGCTTAATGGATTTAGTATTAACAGGACTACAAGGCGAAGAATTATTTGTATATATGGATGACATAGTTATTTATGCCAAGTCATTAGAAGAACATGAAAGAAAATACAACGCTTTAAAAGAACGTCTTCGAAGAGCTAATTTAAAACTACAGCCTGACAAATGCGAATTTCTGAAATCGAAAGTAACATATTTAGGACACGTAATTAGCAAAGATGGAGTAAAACCAGATCCAAAAAAATTAGAAGCGGTAAAATTATTTCCAAGGCCGAAAACGCCAAAAAACATTAAACAATTTCTAGGACTTGCTGGATACTACAGACGTTTTATACCTAATTTCTCTAAATTTGCCAAACCATTAACATTCGTTATTAAAAAATAACACAAATTTCGAATGGACATCCGAACAAGAAGAATCGTTTCAAATCTTGAAACAAGAGTTATGCGAAGAACCTGTATTGCAATATCCTGATTTTTCGAAACCATTCATATTGACTACAGATGCTTCAGGAATAGCCATAGGCGGAATTCTATCACAAGGAGAGATAAACCGAGCTCGACCGATCGCATACGCTTCACGTATCCTAACAGACAAGGAAGTAAAATATGACACTTATGAAAAAGAAGCCCTAGCCATAGTTTATTGTGTAAAACATTTTAGATCATACTTATACGGAAGAAAATTTACTTTAATTACTGATCATAAACCTTTAACGTTCAAGAATGCACGAGACGCAAACATGCGAATACGCTGGAGACTGAAACTAGCAGAATACGATTATGATGTTGTATATAAAGCTGGAAAGATTAATGTAAATGCAGATGCATTATCACGGAATCCCATAAATCTTACGGAAACAAAATGTAATATTATAAAAGATAAGCCACTGAATCCTAATAATTCGCAAGATGCAGAAAAAATTTCTAGAATGTTAGAAGAATCTGACGACGAGGAAGAAAGCGAAGACGACGATTTTCATTTATATCTTTCAGACACTGAAACAGATGAACCGTTTTATGACCATACTAATGCCACATCATCTACCGAAGAAAACGAATCACCACCACCTAAACGAGATCGAATACAACAAACCCGAAGCCAAACTATAAACCAAAAGGAACAAAATAAAAATTTTCAAGATATCGAAAGAAGAACAAACCCATCAGACAAAGACGAAGATAGAGAAAAAGAAGAGGAAGAAGAAAAAGACGAAGACGAAATTATCAATCTAAATTTACGGAAAGCAAGAACAAGATCTATCAAAAACAAAAGTAATGTCATAGAAAGTCGCGAATTATTATTCTTACGAAAAGATAACGTATTTTGTTGACACCAACGGAAAACCTTTAAACTCAGGCTCACAAAAACTCTTTGAGCGGAATAGTCTGCCAAATCTTGGGTCCTTTATTCTATGCAAACCTAAGGCCATAAAATATAAAAACTACTTCCACATAGCTCTGCCTATTATAGAAGGACAACAGGAAGGTCCTACAATGACTTTAAACCAAATATCAATTACCATAAATAATCTACGCGACATAATTCAAGATTTAAAATGAAAAACAATTAGTATTGCAAAAACGGAAACAATAAATAATGTACCATGGAATAATGTTAAATCACGACTTCTGTCAACATTCGTTAACATACCCATTAAATTGATTATATGCAACGGATTAGTCAAATATCCACCTAAAGATCTACGAACTGTCATTATTGGAGAGATGAACTGCTTACCCACAGGAGGACACCGTAGCGTTACGAAGACTTACAACAGAATAAAACATAATTATTATTGGGGGAATTTGAAAGCAGACGTTCAAAGATACATCCAACAATGTTTACAATGTCAACTCAAAAAACTCGTTCGAGTCAAAACTAAACAGCCTATGATAATTACAGACACACGAGGATCTTCTTTCGACAAGGTCGCTATGAATATCATAGGACCATTACCGAAAACCGAGAGAGGCAACGAATATATTTTAACGCTACAAGATCAATTAACGAAATATTGTATGAGAATATCGCTACCGAATCAGACTTCCGAGACCATCGCAGAAGCTTTCGTAGATCGATTCATTTGCGTGCTCGGAGCACCAAAAGCGATATTAACGGATCAAGGACGAAACTTTATTAGCGAATTACTAAAAAAGATTGCTAAACTATTTAAAATTCGCAAGTTTCGAACAACAGCTTTCCACCCTCAATCAAACGGATCCTTGAATCTCATCATGCATTAGGAGATTTAAAACAATATGCGAACGAACAAAAACAGTAGGACACATGGGTTGGTCTTGCAATGTTCAATTACAACACTAGCGTACATGAAGCAACTAAACATACTCCATACGAATTAGTTTTCGATAAAATAGCTAGAATTCCATCCAACGAACTTCTTACTTCAGAAGATAAACTAGCAAGCTACAACGAATACTTAGTAAATCTCGTTACACAACTTCATGCCATTCAGACAAATGTTCGCGATAATGTTATTCAAGCAAAAATTAAATCAAAAGATCATTATGACAAGAAAATAAATCCACAGACCTTCAAGCCTGGACACCAAGTATTTTTATTAAAAGGTCCTAAACCTGGTAAATTCGGAGATCAATATACCGGACCGCACGAGGTTTTAGAACTTCTTAACAAAAATAATATAAAAATTAAAATAAAGAAAAAATAATCGAATAGTACATCCTAATCGCTTACGAATTTCACACATCAAGCCATCGAAAAGCCAATAACTAAACAATAATTAAATACAATTTCAGATGGATCCCAGAGCCAGAAGACTAATTGCAATAATAATACTCCTAATAATGCAGTTTCTTCGAACGTTCGGAATAATAGGATACGATTGTGGATCATCATCAGCGAATCTAACGACCTTATCTTTATTAAATATAGAAGAATGCGACATACCTCAAAAACAAATTAATTCTAGCTCAATTTACGTGCAATTATTGCAAATTAATGATTTTAAATCAACCCGAATCATACAATGCAAAGTTGAGATCGACAGATTAATTAAAAAATGTGGAATGTTCTCCCACACTATGGATGTACATAATGGGAAATATTCTTACATTGAACTAATAACCCGCCAAACCTGTAGACGTATGCATGATTACTATCAACTGGGAAACACATACATAACCGGCTTAAGATCAAATACAACCACCGCAATAACACTGGCCCACGCCCAATAACACTGGCCGGAACCATAGATAATGACGGTAAATGTTCTGGAGGAGCATATTCCGACCCTTATGGAACGTAGTCGAATGTCCTTGTAATAGGATCAGTAAAAATTACATTACACGATTACATTGCAGATGTACGAATCAATAGTATCAACTACAACTCAGATCGGGTATGACTTGTGAATTTGGCTCCGTAGAATGTATAGACATAGAAGGAGGAGACACATACTGGGACCCAGTTCCTGTCGGTCCTTGCAAATTTTCCGACTACGGTATAATATACGAAGGATACGCTGATAAAATAATTGACGAAGAACAACGTCAAACAGTCTATTCCCTCACCACTCAGGATATAATATTTGCTTCAACCAGCGTAGGGAGACATGAAGTATGTGGATATTCATTAATACGAACAGAGCATCCTAAATTATTAATTTTCGAAACCGTACGCGGCACTGTGGTTTTTAGTAAACAAACTCGCACTTCTAACTTGGATATCTTCGCATATATGAACTCAAAATTTGTCTATGTGAAGAAACACATTCGTACTCAAATCAAGCAACTGTATCATAATATCTTGTTACAACAGTGCAATCTGGAACGAAAAATGATGCAGAACGCTTTAGCTATCGCTACACAATCTCCAGACATTTTTGCATATCACTTAATGAAAGGACCTGGATACATGGCTCTGCTAGCTGGTGAAGTAATTCACATAATAAAATGCGTACCCGTCGAAGTAACACTCACTCGAACAGAGCAATGCTATAATCAATTACCAGTAACTCGAGAAAACCAAACCTACTATTTAACTCCTCAAATCCATATATTATTACGACAAGGCACTCAGACAACGTGTAATTCTTTCGCGCTTGCTATGTATCTCTTAGGAGATGCATGGTATAAATTAACACTTAGACCGGTAGACACCTTACCACCTACCATCATGAAACCATTAACAAAACCCACATGAAAATATATCAGTCCAAGATCACTTGCCACCAGTAGTAATACACGGAAACCGACTTAAATGATCTCAGAGACCATATAATGTTCTCTGCAGAACGCACTCCTAAATACCGTAGCCCGAGGAATCATGGGAAAAATCATCTCTTTGGAGGAAAGCTCCATTTCCAACTTATTAGATAAAAATACGATCGAGAAAATAGCCTTATCTACATGGACAATTTTGGAGCAAATTCTTGATTTTCGGAAATATTAGCGCAGGATTGCTCGGCATCTATTTGAAGAGTAAGAATTATTAAACTAATATTGGATACAATAGTACATGGATATATCTTGCACACAGTATACGGATGGTCACTATATTTATTAGGGGCCATCTGAGACTCTCTAACCCATCTATTGTTACACTTAAGAACAAGACCACCATCACAAAAAAGGGCACCCACAGCACCAACCTCTGAATCCCAACCCAGCAGGACGTCTGAGACGGCTCGCTCTGAAAATTGTACAATACCAATGCATGTTTACCCCTTTCTCTCTTCAAAGGAGAATATCTTTTATTCACTTGAAATCAAAGAATCAAAATCTTAAACAAATGTAAACAATACTCTGAACCACACCCTGACACCTCAAAACTTTTTTTGAATGTACATATATCTTTCGCATTTCAAAAAAAGAAATGAAACTCTATTATCATAAGCAATTTTAATCACTCTAAAGAATAAAGAAAAATGGAGATCAAGTGCATCGAAACGAATTTCTTAACACGAGGACGCTTGGACGTAACGATAGTCAAGGTGAAGTCACCGCTCCTCTTCTGCGTCCAACTAAGAAACGGCGAGAAAGACTTAAAAGAATTAGAGGAAGAACTAGAATTCAGGATGGTCAGGAAAGCTACCTACCTACACATCTGGCCCGAAGATTTCAAGGAAAACATGGCCGTCGCAATAAAAGATTGCAAAACTTGGCGACGGGGCATTGTAAAAAAAATTAATAGAACAAAATGGATGATCAAAATCAGCTTGGGGGCTGGGGCCGATCAATCTGGCGGCGCATGAGCGAAGTCTACCTCCTGGAGGACAGATTCAAGGAGTTGCCTTGGCAAACTATAATCTGTGGCTTAGCCTACACCGGTCCTGTCCAGAACGTCCGAACCTGGCCAAAGGAAACCAAGGATCTCTGCCGACTACTCCTTGAAGGACGAAAAGGATGGATTCATATAGTCCGCCCCCTTAGTGAAGAGACAGCGCTAGTTAAGTTACGTAGAGGGAATACCCCGAACTACTTCATATTCTCTCCGCGATGCGCTTATTCTATTAGGCCACGCCAAACTTAGCACTACTGTAGCCGTAGATGTAGTTCCTACCGTATAAAAAACGATAGAACTTTAAAGGAATATATTCCATACATTATATTATTAAGCATTATTCTATTAGTTATTATCATATTATTAGTTATTATCTTACGTATACACTCTATAATCATTCTTATGTTAATCGAAAAAAAAAAAAAAAAATATATATATATATATATATATATATACAGGGTGAGGCAAAAGTATGGAAACCCCTAAATTTTTCGAAAACTATGCATTTTAGAAACAAATGTTTCAGACAAAGGTTGTAAGGTTTCAAGTAATGCATTACGTAGCAATATCAGTGTAACCTTGAATAGCACCGTCAAGGTCACATAAAAATCACTTTGAATTTTTTAAATGGAACCTCCTACTTTTCATTGCATATTCTTGTAGCTTATCTCGAGAGCTTTCCAAAACACTATAATTAAGTACCTTTTTATTAAGTACTTTTTGAGTTATAAGGCTTGAAATAATTTCTTAATTTTACATAAACCATAAAATATCTAGTAAACCATTCATTTTTCGATTATCTTACCTTCATACTTTTATGTACAAAATAATGAGAGGAATCAATTGGTGTAAAGAAAACACATAGTTGTTTCTAAGAAAAAATATGTAATTTGCAATTAATAATTCCATATTTTTTCTTAAAAACAACTGTATGTTTTCTTTACACCAATTGATTCCTCTCATTATTTTGTACATAAAAGTATGAAGGTAAGATAATCGAAAAATGAATGGTTTACTAGATATTTTATGGTTTATGTAAAATTAAGAAATTATTTCAAGCCTTATAACTCAAAAAGTACTTAATAAAAAGGTACTTAATTATAGTGTTTTGGAAAGCTCTCGAGATAAGCTACAAGAATATGCAATGAAAAGTAGGGGGTTCCATTTAAAAAATTCAAAGTGATTTTTATGTGACCTTGACGGTGCTATTCAAGGTTACACTGATATTGCTACGTAATGCATTACTTGAAACCTTACAACCTATGTCTGAAACATTTGTTTCTAAAATGCATAGTTTTCGAAAAATTTAGGGGTTTCCATACTTTTGCCTCACCCTGTATATTAGGACCTTGAATAAGTTCTCGCTGTTTTCCAACAGATGGCATTACCAGAACTGCGTGTAATTTAAGATGGTAACGCATCTATTTGCGGGGAATTTTACTGCACTACTTTATTCAAAAAAAATCTGCAGCTGAAGCACACAGAATTCTTGTTGAGACTTACGACGACCATGCTCTGTCGGAAACAACATGCAGAGATTGGTTTAGACGTTTCAAAAATAATGATTTTGATGTTGAAGATAAAGAACGCTCTGGCGCACCGAAAAAGTTTGAAGACGAAGAATTGGAGGCATTACTTCATGAAGACTCATGTCAGACGCTCGATGAACTTGCAGAATCATTAGGAGTTGATCACACAACAGTTTCGAAACATTTGAAAGTATTAGGAATGATTCAAAAGCAAGGACATTGGGTGCCATACGAGTTAAAGCCGAGAGACGTCGAACGGCGTCTTTTCACGTGTGAACAGCTGCTTCAACGGCAGAAAAGGAAAGGTTTTTTGCATCGTATCGTGATTGGCGATGAAAAATGGATACACTACGATAACCCTAAGCGTAGAAAATCATGGGGTAAGCCCGGCCATGCATCAACATCGTCGGCAAAGCCGAATATCCATGGTTCGAAGCTTCTGCTCTGCATTTGGTGGGATCAGCTGGGTGTAATTTATTATGAGCTGCTCAAACCGAACGAAACCATCACAGGAGATCGCTATCGACTACAATTGATGCGTTTGAGCCGAGCATTGAAGGAAAAACGGCCGATATACGAGCAGAGACACGACAAAGTGATTTTGCAACATGACAACGCTCGGCCACATGTTGCAAAACCGGTGAAAACCTACTTGGAAACGCTTAAATGGGAAGTCCTACCCCACCCGCCGTATTCACCAGACATTGCCCCTTCTGATTATCACTTGTTCCGATCGATGGCACATGGCTTGGCTGACCAGCACTTACATTCTTATGAAGATGCCAAAAAATGGGTCGACTCTTGGATAGCCTCAAAAGACGTGTCGTTTTTCCGACGTGGAATTCAAATGCTGCCAGAAAGATGGAAAAAAGTAGTGGCTAGCGATGGACAATATTTTCAGTGATGTTTTTTACGACTTTTTTATATATACATATATGATAAAAATAACGAAAAATAATACAAAATTTTTATATTCACTCAAGTAAAATATTTATATTCAAAAAGGGAAGAGAATGATTATATACAAATACATAAACACACGTTATACAAGAATTATAAACATTTTATAGAATTATCAATTCATCACAATATAAATTTTACATAAGACTGATATTCTTTTTTTTTAGCACTCTAAAGAGCGCGAAAGTGGAATCGTTTTTTTTCTCTCATTAATGAATATCGCTTGATCATCAGAAAAGCCAATTACTACCCTCCCCCTTTTTTTCGCGGGCCTCTCAAAATGCAATTCCTTGACGGACTAAGAACAAATCACAATGATTATCGCAACCTAGTTGAACTCCGGTCCATCACCATAACAAGAGACGACGTTTTTCAAGACATCATTAATTATTACAAGGTTTGCAAAAATGCTTTATGGCAATACCACCGAACTACAAACAACAGTACATGTTAATGCCACATAGTTTGGTCCATAAAAGCTCAGCCAACCATCAAACAACTTGCACGATTTGTAACGTCAAAATCTTACGAGTCAGCCCCGCATGGGCATGCCTATACTGCCTGGAAGAATATCTACATGTCGACATGACGTACTTAGTCGAAGGATGGGGACGCCCTGTGACCACCAGATAGGTAGAAGAATAAAAAAAAAGAGGCCCTACATCAAACCCGGCCTGAGCGCCTGGCATTGTCTCGCTACTGATGATCAGGTAGTTAAATTTATAAGAAAAGAAAAGGAAATTTTTTTTTCTTTTGCTAAGAAATGACAAAAGTATTAATAGTAATAACGAAATGAAGTTCCACTTTCGCATTATACAAAATCGATAGATCAATAATCTTAATAATAGAATTAGTAGCGTATTAATAACATTTACATAAATACACATATACACAATAGCGACAACACTGAAAAGGCACCCAAGTATTAAGTTACGAAATTCAATGGCAAGAAAAGAATCGAGACAATTCCATCTGCAAATGTTGTGTCCTACATCTCCAACATTTGTCTAACGCCGGGGGTGTTACGTCCAGAGGAGCTCACGATTCTTTTCTTTCCCGTATCTGGTGCACACGTGCACGGCTTCCAAAATCGTTAATGACAATTAAATTGAAGTGTGATCCTAAGTAAATGCTCCAAAATAAGTCAGATATTAACGGGCTATAAAGAGTAGCATCCGGTTAGCTAAGGCGGCAGTCAGCCAGATGAATTTGATGTTTTCTGATCACTTGAAAAAACTCATAAAATCTAAAGAAGCTATAGAAAATAAAAGAAACTATTCATAAAACGCGAGTGACCGGATATCGCGACACGTACCCAGTTTTATCTCAAGAGGGTAGTAAAAGTCATCCCTTTGTCTTTAGCAGACGCATCCTGCAAAGCATAAATTACTACCATCTCCGATACTGAGAATCCTAAGCCCCCGTTTTAGAAGATGCTCTCCTATTCGCGAATTAATGTAATAAAATTCTGACTTGTTTTATTTGTTCTAAAATGCATAAGTAGGGGCAGGGAGGAGACCATGGAAATCTAACGAGGGTTTCTATTCGTCAACTTATCCCTTATTCCTGACGCTAGGAGAGGGTAATCCAAAACGATATATAAGCGCGAACTTCGGACAAATCGACACTTGTAAAAATATTCTTCAACCCTCCGAGATATTCCTTGCTATCATCCTTAACAGTATTGAGTGAGTGCAAGTATCTTATCATTCCTGCAGCATTTACTCGTATTCTACAGTATCGAGTCAGCGCAAATATTTCGTTATCTTCGACGCCAAGGAGGCCCACAATTACAATCGACTTATTCTCGTTCTCATCAAATAGTAAGTTTTTTTTATTTACGAACTCCTCCCCCCATCTACTTCCTTTATTTATTGTAATCGCTTCTCTAGTGGAATCCGCTTCGAGGAAATCCGCTAGAACCCAAGCGGCTCCGATACCGCCGCAATCGCCGTATCCGCCGATTACTAGCTCGGGCTGTGGCCGACCCTTCGTTTATACTTGATTTAGATGAAATTAACACAAATCTTCCGATCACCCGAATATTCTTAAATAGCATCCAAGGAGATACGCGAGACTCCTCACATCCGTCCCCTTCTCCCCCTAATTATTCCCCGTATCTGCTTCCTGGAACCCTTCCTCCCAGTTATTCTCCTGTATATGACACTCAACCTAACCATCCCTCTGATTTCCCGTCGTTATCATCCTTTCCTTCTCCACCCCCCGCACCGGTCCCAGATTCTCATCTCTTCTCTCCTTCCGCTCTTCCTCCCCCTATCTTCTCCGACATCGATCTTAGCGATCGGAACGTAGTTGTAATTCTTGCCTCAACTTACGCTCCGTATCCGTACCCCATCCGCCCTAATCAATTCACCTTGAGCCCTGGCCCTATACATATTCCAACCCTTAAGGCCTTTCTCCGCACCGTCTCTCCCGCTATTGCCATCCCCTGCCTTACTCCTTTCACCACTTACCCCATCGCCCTTCCCATAGAATTTTTCCGAGAAAGATATCCTCCCGATTCTGACCAGATTCCCTCCGTCTCATACACACACACACACACCCACGCACACACTCACACTTAATATTGTATTTGAGCATAAACAATTATTGTATAA
This sequence comes from Camponotus floridanus, assembly GCF_003227725.1. Classification (NCBI taxonomy): domain Eukaryota; kingdom Metazoa; phylum Arthropoda; class Insecta; order Hymenoptera; family Formicidae; genus Camponotus; species Camponotus floridanus. The sequence goes on from NW_020229357.1 coordinate 197,996, forward strand.
TCAAAATGTTTAAATAATTTCTTTTTTTTCATGTATAATAAATTCAATTAAATTTATCTCCTCGCATTCAATTCAGTCTATTCCCTCTCATCATCCACGCTCCTGAATCGCACTTAGTCCCGTCCCAGGTAAAAAGGATTAAGTTCCTTTACCAAAAGGGGACCGACGAGCGGGCATTTGGACCAGAAATAGCGTAAAATCGACCCCTGGTAGTCGTTGACCTATCTTTGGCTCACCCGCAGGCTCGCTCGACTCGAGACACTTGCTCTTAAGGCACCTGTTCTCGGGATACAAGTATTACGCCTTTCCTTCGGCCCATCCTCCCTCGGGCCTGGACGTAACAGTAGTAAAATATTCATTTTTCGTTTATTTTACCTTTGTATGCACAACATAACGAACACAGCTGTTTTTCAGAATAAATAGATAATTGTTAATTGCAAATTACATATTTTTTAAAAACAATTGTTTTCTTTACGCCAATTTATTCCTCTCGTTACTTTGTGCATAAAAGTAAAGATAAGATAAACGAAAAATGAATATTTTACTACATATTTTATAATTTATGCAAAATTAAGAAATTATTTCAAGCTCTTCATAACTCGAAAGGTATTCAATGATAAAATACTTTATTACAGTGTTTTGAAAAGCTTTTGAGGTAAGCTACAAGAATATGTACAGGAAAACATAGATTTCCATAAAAAAAACAAGGAACTTTCGTGTCATCTTGATCATGCTTTCTAGGATCATAATAATATTGCTATGTAATGCGCCATATAAAACCCTACAACTTTTGTATGAAAAATTGTTTTCAAAAACATTTTCAAGATATTTTATCAGAATTAAGACAAGATAAAAGGCATTTACGAGCAATCACAAGATGTTGGGTGTGAGAATGTAAATTTAAAATATATTTGAGTGAACGTTTCGGTTCTTTCTTTGAACCATCTTCAACACATTCTACAATTTAAAAATTCTATCTAATACATATACAGGGTGGGGAAAAAGTATAGAAGCAAACAATTATTTCCGAAACTATTTATTTCTCGACAAAATGTCTTAGACATAATTTTTATGGTATGGAAAGATGTATTATGTGGCATAGACGGCATGACCTTGAAATGACCCTTACGAGCTGCATACAAATAACGTAAAAAATTTCAAATGGAACTCGTCAGTTTTTGTTACAGATTCTTGTAGCTGATGTCGAAACGTTTACAAAACACTGCATATGAGCCCCATTCCCTTAAAAACATTCCCAGTTACGAAACAATTGTGATAATTCGTATCGACGAAATTGAAAATAGACAGCGTACGTGTGATTACATGAATGTGTGTAACGCGACTGAACGTCATTATGAGAGATCAGTACAACAGTAGCGATTACTGCAACAAATGGAGAATAACCCGCTTCGATCATTTCTGCCGATACGAAAGACACGCGAAGTTCGTAGAATCAGTTAAGGCGTACATCGCCGTACTCAAAGAAAGAGATTGCGTGATTCATCCAACCAGTTAAGGTAAGATAAGTGCGATTCATCCAACCAGTTAAGGTAAGATAAGTGCGATTCATCCAACCAGTTAAGGCAAGATAAGTGCGATTCATCCAACCAGTTAAGACAAGATAAGTGCGATTCATCCAACCAGTTAAGGCAAGATAAGTGCGATTCATCCAACCAGTTAAGGTAAGATAAGTGCGATTCATCCAACCAGTTAAGACAAGATAAGTGCGATTCATCCAACCAGTTAAGACAAGATAAGTGCGATTCATCCAATCAGTTAAGACAAGATAAGTGCGATTCATCCAACCACTTAAGGCAAGATAAGTGCGATCAGTAAACAATGTCAATGTGCATACAAATTGTTTGTATCATAATTGTTTCGCAACTGGGAGTGTTTTTAAGGGAATTGGGCTCATATGCAGTGTTTTGTAAACGTTTCGACATCAGCTACAAGAATCTGTAACAAAAACTGACGAGTTCCATTTGAAATTTTTTACGTTATTTGTATGCAGCTCGTAAGGGTCATTTCAAGGTCATGCCGTCTATGCCACATAATACATCTTTTCATACCATAAAAATTATGTCTAAGACATTTTGTCGAAAAATGAATAGTTTCGGAAATAATTGTTTGCTTCTATACTTTTTCCCCACCCTGTATATACAATATATACATATACATACAATATATATACATATACATACAATATATTATCGGTCGATCATTACAGAACTAAAAACAGTCAAATAAAAGCGATCAATCCATTGTATGGTCATTTATGAAGTACTACAAAAATCTAATGCGTATATATCAATTTTAAGCTCGAGTTTCAATATAAATACGGTCCTGGTCTGTTGTTTCATCTTCGAACTTATCCCTCGTTGTTTGGCAAGGAAAGTTGATGATGTCCAGATCCAAAAATCGTAAACGCAGATATATTTATTATAACAAAGTTAAAACGTATCGAGGCTAACGAACAATAATGATATTTTATCAGGCCGGTACGTTTTGCGCACGCCTTATTATAAATTATGTATAAATAACAGTTTTAATATTTGTTTTCTAAATTATTTACATGTTTTAGAATTATAGATCATATATATCTACTTTTTTTATTGTGTAAAGAAAAATCCTTATGTAAAAATACATATTCGTTAAGACAAAATATTTATTGATAGAAATCAGCAGAACAATAATGTAAATTGCAATTACATTTTTTTTGCTGTTTTCCATTAATAAATATTTTTTCTTAACAAATATGTATTTTTACATTAAGGATTTTTCCTTACATAATAAAACAATTGTCACGGGTGATTTCCGCGTGGTTCGTTGATAGATAACGGGATCTGAAATCCGGGTTCGAGGTTTTGCAAATGAGCGAGAGCGTGTGTAAGAAATAAAATAAACAAGTTTATTGTGTATCTGAGATACAGAGTGAATGTATGTGCGCGTGGTTGTGTGTGTGAGCGCGTGTAGCTATGTGAGAACGCGTGTAATTATGTGTGAGCGCGATATTCGGTGCGAGGCGCTAAGTCTTATTTTATGCAATTTTATTTGAGTCGCAGATGCACGTCGTAACGTGCCGCGATAAGGAGCTAGAATTTATTAAAGCTGATATGATTGTATACAATGGTGTGAATTTCGGATATTAGCTATTTTGGATCGTAACAATACCTTTAAATGTGTTATAGTCCGAAAGACTATAACTTATTATTTCATTGATAATATCAATAGAATATTCGCGAACCGCGCAAAACCGCTAACTCAGCGAACCACGCGTAAGGACGTTCACCGGGAACGCGAAAAACGCTAACGAAGGGATTCAACTTTGAACCTCCTTCGCTTGCACTTGGACTTTGGACGCCACGAAATAACCTCCGTGACCATACATGGTCATGTCGCTAGGCGATTCCCTCCAAAACACCCCCAAAAACGAGGGAATAAAAGCCGTCCACCGCGAATCAGCGGCGGACAGTCATTAATAATCATACAACAAACGTTAATAGTGCGAAACTAAGGGCTAACCGTTATATAGTGCGACGAATCACCCGACGAAACCGTTTAACGCTCTAAACCTAAGCGATTCAGGAAAGGACGACATCAAGGAAAAGGGGCTTGAAAGATACAAACTAAAAATAAGATAAGATAATCTATTTGTAAAAAGGATTTTATAATAAAAACATTGTACGGCTAAAAGGTTTTAGTTGCGACACCCGGCTACCCCACACCCCGTGCCGCGTCCGGCACAACATTTCTGGTGGCAGCGATGGGATAGCCGAGATCAAGGACCATCCTGGATCCTTAATGCCTGCAACAAAAAGAAAATACAAAATTAATAAACTGGAGAGAGCAACTGCTATATTAAAGCAGATAGACTCAACCAGTACACAACACATACGGACGGCAGTGATAAAGAAATCACGGTCAAGCAGCTGAAAGCCGAAAGGAAACACTAGCGCTCAAGGACCAACGTCGATCCACGACCAAGGCAACGCAACGCAGACGGATAACGCATCGCCGACGGACAACGCACCAACGCGGGACAACGACCCACCAGCAGCGTCAGCAGTCGAGCGATCCGATAGGCGACCCGATAAATTGCGACCATGCGAATCACCGTACTACTACTGTAAGTCGAACTTTATTTAAATGTCAGCGCCGTCAAAACAAATAAAATTTAAGAGTCCGCGATTTCTGAGCGTGCCAGCGCGATTAGCAAATAGATTCGGAACTGTAACTCCGATACGAGTAGCAGAAGAGACTGCTCGCGATATTCGTAGAAGCGTACGGAAAAATTTAGAAAAGCATTATTCGAGTTCTGATTCATCCGAGGAACACGAACCGAGTAATAACGATAATTCGGTACAAGACGGACCAAGTCGCGTTACAGTACGAAGAAATTATTCATCGATATCAATTGATGTTAGTTTATTCGAGCCACGTGCGCAAGTAAATATGGACACGAAGCCGTCGATAGAGAAATCGAGCGCATGCGAGCGCAACAGGCCGAACTAAACGTAGCCGCGGCCTATGAGGACGCTGGTCAGCCGGCCGAAGGAATGAGTAACATATTACTCGCCGAACTCGTACACAGTTTCCTCGAAATGCAAACCGAAATGCAGTACATGCGCGAACAAATGCGAAATATGCAAACCGCACAAGCAAATTTAAACGGAACGCGAGTAAATGCAAACACTGTTCCACTCGACGTAACTTACGGACGCACACAAAGCGATATCCGAAACCGACGTAGCGCAGCCCCGCACTATGTATCATTAAAAGAAGCGCGAACAATGATTCCCGAGTTTGATGGAACGACGCAACATAAATTACAGGAATTTTTAAACTCTTGTACGTATGCGATACAAAATATTAATCCCGCAGACGAAGAATCATTAATTCAAGCAATCTTATACACTAAATTAAGAGGTAAAGCCATGCAAGATTTCGAAACGCGAAACATCCAAACATTTGAAGAATTAAAAACACAACTCGAAACTTCCTATCAAGCAAAGCAAAGCACAACACACTTACAAATAGAATTCAATTCTTTAAAATCGAGCGAAACCGCCCAGACATTCGGCCAACGAGTCGATGCACTAGCCATGAAACTTTATGAGTCCATGATAGAAGGGGAAGAACGGCCCCCTTCATTTAAACAAGCAATACAAGAAATTATTAAAAAACAAGCGCTAATAAATGTTCAAATCGGATTACGCGACGAATTAAAAATTCTGGTGCAATCACAACGATATACTTCGCTCCAAGAAGCAATAAATGGCGCGAGCGCGGAGGAGAAGCTTATCGGCCCACGAGCATCCCGCTTCTCTAATAAAAATAAATTCGACGCTAAACACACGCGACCAACTCGAAATACTAACATACAATGTTATAAATGCGGAAAATCACTACGGACACTACGGACGCGATTGCCGTAGCAGTAATAAATATACATTACCAAAACCGGAAAAATCTACGCGAATAAATACTTTAAATAAATTTTGCAAACATTGTAAAAAGACCGGACACACCCGTGAGGAATGCTGGAGTTTAAACGGACATCTTAAAATAAATAACACTAATGACCGTAATTTCAAGCCGGTTAATAAAATAAAACATAAAGAAAGCGTGCGTGAGCAAAAGACTCCGCATAGACAGAGGAAAAAGAGCACCGACTCCTCAAGATAGCGAAAAGGAAGAGCAGGAGGAAGCAAGAAAGAAACAACCGCGATTTGCCTTAGAGGCGTAACGCATGTTAAAAATATGCATGCATCACAGAAGGACGAATTACTGCAAATAACATTACCAATCCACGAAGTGAAAGGCGAAAAAATCAACATGCTGTATGATTCCGGATCAACTATTTCTTTAATCAAATTAAAAAATCTAAAAGATAACGCAATGATTTACGAAGAAAAAATTGCACTCACCGGAATAAGTGGACATAAAATATATACATGAGGAAAAATGTACGCTATAATTAAGATAAATAATCATAAAATTAAACATGCCTTTTACATAATGAGAGACGATGTAGCGATAGAGCACGAAAGAATCTTAGGATTAGATTTCCTTACAAAGCAAACGGCAACATGCAACTACAAGAAAAAACAAATAACCATAAAAGATAGCACATTGAAATTACATTTATGTAGCAAAATCATTTTGAAACCACGCAGTGAAACAATAGTACGAGCCGCAGTCAATCACAATCGGACAGGGATACCGAGCCGAAGAAGCAACACCAGGAGTCTATATCGGAAATTGTCTGGTGGACACAAAAAATTTTTCATGTCCTGTGAGCATGATAAACACGACAGATAAAGAGATTGAAATGCCTACTCCAATAGTCACACTAGAAGACATGGAGGAAAATACAAAGCAAATAAACAAAATAGAAACAAGAAGGAAGACTAAAAATACTATTTCTCGTCAACAACAAATTTGACAACTACTGCAAACTCAACACTTAAGTAAAGAAGAAGAACGAACACTCTTAGAAATCTGTGAAGAATACAATGATGTATTCCATCTGGAAGGAGAACCACTGACATGCACCGCGACGGTCGAGCATGAGATAAGCACGCGTGCCGACACCGCGCCGATGAATGTGAAACCATACCGATTACCCGAGAAGCATAAGGCGGAAGTAAATCGGCAAGTACAAGAAATGCTACAAGATGAAATTATCAGGACAAGCACGAGTCAGTGGAACGCACCATTATTAGTAGTGCCAAAGAAAACAGATGCATTAGGAAAACCGAAACTCCGAGTAGTCATAGACTTCCGGAAATTAAATGAATTAACCATAGGCGATTCATTTCCATTGCCTAATATTACTGATATTCTAGACCAACTGGGAAATGCAAAATATTTCAGTACATTAGATCTAGCGTCAGGATATCACCAGATCCCAATGGCTGAAAAGGATAAAAATAAAACAGCTTTTTCAACTTCCTACGGACATTACGAATTTAATCGAATGCCGTTTGGATTAAAGAATGCACCAGCGACTTTTCAAAGGCTAATGAATTCAGTATTAATGGGAATACAAGGACTTAGATGCCTGGTCTACCTTGATGACATCGTCATATACGGATCAAGTTTAGAAAAGCACAACAAACGATTAAAAGAAATTATGCAAAGATTGCGGAAAACTCATTTGAAATTACAGCCAGACAAATGCGAATTTTTACGCAAGGAGGTAATATATTTGGGCCATATTATTTCCAAAAACGGAATATCTCCAGACCCTTCAAAATTAACGGCAATAAAGGAATTTCCGACGCGCCGAAAAAAGTGAAGGATATCCAATCCTTTATAGGATTAGCCGGATATTACAGAAAATTCATCGAGAATTTTTCAAAGATCACAAAACCGCTAAATTAACCAAAAAATCAGAAAAATTTATATGGACAACAGAGCAGCAAGCAGCATTTGAAACATTAAAAAAAAAAACTAATGACTGCACCAGTGCTAAAATATCCTGATTTTACGGAAGAATTTATTGTGACCACCGATGTCTCCGACTATGCGATCGGAGCGGTGTTATCACAAGGAGAGGTAGGCAATGACCAACCGATTGCTTACGCCAGCAGAATATTGACAAAGGCGGAGCAAAACTATAATACAACTGAAAAAGAATTATTAGCAATTGTATGGGCCGTAAAACACTTTAGACCATACGTCTATAGAATCAAATTCAAGATTGTCACTGATCATAAACCACTAATATGGTTATTTAATGTTAACGATCCCGGATCACGATTGATTCGATGGAGACTAAAATTAGAAGAATATGAATATGAAATAATTCATAAGGCTGGACGAGCAAACGCGAACGCCGACGCACTACCCGGTCGCAACGCGATACCCGGTACGTCAATAGAAAAGGACGAAAAAATTCTGAAGACAGAAAAGGAAGAAGAAGAAGAAGCAGACACTGATAATATGAAAACATATACAGAAGAAAAGAAAAAATGAATATTATCAAAATATCATGATGCACCTATAGAAGGGCATCAAGGAATTGAACAAACGATTACAGAATCCGATACGAAAAGAATCCGATTACAACACAATTGGAGAGGACTAACTCTTTAGTTAGTACTACGTCTTTAGTTACGTAGTTTAGTTACGTCTTTAGTTACGTAGTTTAGTTCTACGTCTTTACGTAGAACAATACATCGCGAAATGTGAATCGTGTCAAAAAAATAAATTAACGAAAAAAAATAAAGTTCCTTTAATAGTTACCGACACGCCAAGTAAACCATTTGAAAAATGCGCGTTAGATATAGTCGGACCACTAATTATTACCAATAACGGAAATAAATATTTATTAACCTTCCAAGACAATTTAACTAAATTTAGTAAAGCTATTCCGATCCCGAATCAAGAAGCAAATACTATCAGTAAGGAATTCGTTACAAAGATAATACTTGAACACGGAATACCGGAAAAAATTTTGACCGATCAAGGAACTAATTTTATGAGCGAGATATTTAAAAATACGTGCAAACTTAAAAATAAATAAAATACAAACAACCGCGTATCACCCAGAAAGCAACGGCGCGTTAGGACGATCGCATCGAACATTAGCAGAATATTTAAGGGGATGCTGGAATCATCGACGAACTCATGCGCGATTTTGAGCGCCACCTTAAAACAACTAAAAAAAATGTTACCGACGCAAGCGGCATGAGAGTGAGCGAGATAGCAATAGGAGCGAGCGAGACAGCGATAGGAGCGAGCGAGACAGCAATAGGAGCGAGGAAGACAATAATAGGAGCGAACGAGACAGTAATAGGAGCGAGCGAGAGGGGAATAGCAGCGTGCAAGGAAAGGCTCAATCCTTGAGTTTTCTCTTCCAACTGCTATGCCCCTCTCGCTCGCTCCTATTATTGTCTCGTTCGCTCCAATTACTGTCTCGCTCGCTTCTATTATTCTCTTTCGCTCGCTCGCCGAGATACATTTCTTGTGTGATGATAATATACATATATTATATATTATATATATAGTATATATATATATATATATATATATATCTATATATATATATATATATATATATATATATATATATACACAGTGTGTCCCAAAAGTTCGGCAACGGTCAAATATATCGTAAAATATGAATTTTCTTGAAAAATGTTTCAAACAAAAGTTGTAGGGTTCGGAGGAGGACATAAGATGGTACCATTAGTTTGATCTTGAAGAGTTATTTGAAGGTCACATAAAGGTCACCATCAATTTCTTAAATGGAACCTACTATTTTTCATTGCATATTTTTGTTGCTTATTTCGAGAGCTTTCCAAAACACTATAATTAAGTACCTTTTTGTTAAGTACTTTTTGAGTTATAAGGCTTGAATAATATCTTAATTTTACATAAATCGTAATATATCTAGTAAAATATTCATTTTTCGATTATCTTGCCTTGATACTTTTATGTACAAAATAATGAGAGAAATCAATTGGTGTAAAAAAAACACACAGTTGTTCCAAAGAAAAAATATGTAATTGTTAATTGCAAATTACATATTTTTTTTTTAAACAACTGTGTTTTTTTTACACCAATTGATTTCTCTCATTATTTTGTACATAAAAGTATCAAGGCAAGATAATCGAAAAATGAATATTTTACTAGATATATTACAATTTATGTAAAATTAAGATATTATTCAAGCCTTATAACTCAAAAAGTACTTAACAAAAAGGTACTTAATTATAGTGTTTTGGAAAGCTCTCGAAATAAGCAACAAAAATATGCAATGAAAAATAGTAGGTTCCATTTAAGAAATTGATGGTGACCTTTATGTGACCTTCAAATAACTCTTCAAGGTCAAACCAATGATACCATCTTATGTCCCCCTCCAAACCCTATAACTTTTGTTTGAAACATTTTTTAAGAAAATTCATATTTTACGATATATTTGACCGTGTCCAAACTTTTGGGACACACTGTATATATACATATATGTATACATATATTATATATATATATATGATATATGGTATATATTATATATATTATATACATGGTAATATGTATTAAAATTACTATATAAAATACAATATATAAAATATATAATATAAAATATATATAAATATATTTATATTAATATAAAATATTTTTAAAAATATTTCATATATAGAATGGGCCCCATCCATCGCCCATTCTCGTAAGACGCAACCATTATATTTTCGTCTTTCCGATTTCCACATCAAGTGTATAAATAATATAGCATTCTTTTTATGCGAATGAGGAACGCATTGAATATTATTATATTAAACAAATGCTATTTATTATGGTGCAACAAACATTTATTGTGAAGGGAACGATGACAGCTTGTTAGTTTCTATTATATTCATAAAATGACGTCTCATGCGCTCTACGTCATTAGAATATTTATCCTCACAAGGATTTCTTCCTAAAACTACAGATGTAGCAAAAGCAGCTGCATAAATTCCGCAACTTATGCTATCTGGTTGTTCTTGGACCTTTTCAAATATTATATTGCTTACATTTATTCTTGGATAACGTTCGCGAATATAATGTTTCTCTTTTTCTGCCAATTTTTTATATGTACAGCTAGGTAAGCTGTCATATACATACAGTTTGGAGCCATCACAGAAAATGCATCGCCAGTGATCAGTACAGTTGCCTCCAATTATTTGTAAACTGTTATCGCTATCACTGGCTGTTATCAAATCCGGAAACTCCAAATACAGAACGCTTTGTGTTTCGAAACAAGAAGTTTCTCTAACAACACGCAAGAATCTATCTAACGATTCATCGTTTAATTTGCTCTGTACAGGCAGAACGTTCTCTCTCACCAAAGGAAGAGGAGCAATTAGATCATCTAAAACTTTCTTACGTTTTGCTATTTCATCTTTAGTCAGATTTTGTTTAATCTTTGAATAACTGATTAAGATACAATCGCTATCTTGCTCTGTAGCCGAAACAGTAGCACTATTCGCCAAGTCTGTTTGCATCAAGTTCAGTTTTAATCGCTTGTTATCCACATTATTTTGTTGCGCAGTTTTGCGGATAATTTTTCTTTTAGATGCTTTTTTTTGATCTTTTACATATTGCGGGTCTCTAATTAACATATGCCTGTTATGACGGCTATCCAAAATTTCCGGAAGCATACAGTCATGATAGAAACGTTTTAAAAAAGGCAGCATTTGATTTTCCCAAAAGTCATTGTCTCTATTGACTACCACAACTTTTAAACTTTTGGGAGTCCATACAGCGAATATGCAATAGTTTCGCTGCGTTATGTTTAACTGCCCTTGAACTTGATAAAAGAATCGATGATTTCGATTCATTTTATCCTTATTTTTTCTGTCAAAGATGCCTTTCAGTAAAGGCAATTTTTGTACAGCCTCATCAGCTGTGAAATTCTCTGCTGAGAGAGGACATTTAATTTCCAAACCATCTTCATCGATAAGTCCATCGGGAGAAGCGCCCAAAAATGGATTTTTATAATCAATGAACAATCCACATGGTTCAATTTTTTTATTTAATTTTGTAAACTTATACTTTTCTGGCGACTTCCTCCCTATCGCGACCATATTTCATGGCTGCTGTATCAATTTGTGGAGGATATAAAATGCTTTTTACAGTCGCTGCACAAGACGTTGTTGATCTCATGCGACATACAGTTCCAAAATTGGATGCTGTTAGCATTTCACGCCTTAATGAATGCCATAGTTCACATTCATTTTGGTCTCTTGTCTCTCGTTCAATTTTTTCCCTTTTTTCTGCATTTTCTGACAACTTTTCTATATGATTTATTTCAAGTTGTCTGTATATGTCAGGTGGAAGATCTGGCTTTTGTGATTGTGGGCCATAATATCGATCTGTTCCTGCTTTTCGTTTAAATTTTTTAGATCTGCCATCCTCTTTTCGAGATTTTTTGTTTATCGCAACCTTTATTTGTCGTCGTTTTTCTAAATTTTTGATAGTCGAAGGAACATCCTTACACATGCTTTTGTGTACTTGCGTAAGCACTTGTTGAGTATTATATTGCACAACAGCTCCCGCAATTCTAGCATTGTAAGAACCTCGTAAACCAAAATTAAGGCGCTTTCCACCTATTTCTTTGCAGATTATTGAATTAAACGCTTCTGCAGGATTGTTTGTCCAATTTAACAACAAACTATCGGAATAAGCACTCAAATATTTGACAGCACTTTCAATTTTGTCATATAAACCGTGGAATTTTAAATATGGTACATAATTTTGTATTTTCTCACGGTTTTCTTCACATCTACGGCCACGTTGATTACATCTTTTATGCTCACCAAAAATATGGCTAGGAATGTTTAAAATATCTTTTTGTAATTCCATAGCTTTGTCATGATGAGGTAATTTTTCCTCTCTTCGTAAAGCGGCAGCTTCTAGTACTTCTTTCCGTATTTTTAAAATGTTGTTTTTTACAACATTTCGTAGCTGTACAAAGCCACGTTTTCTGTACTGTTTTAGCTGACCTGCAACGAGCTTCAACTTTTTGCACAAGTTGCGAAGCAAATGATTAGTACATTCTACTTTTTTTACGGTCACCATTTGTCCGCGATACGGTGCGTTATTTAATATGGCCTGATATACACTGCTGTCGCCATCAGCAATAATTGTTTTATATATCAGTCCATGCATTTCAAGGCTATTTTTAAAGCCTTCTACAATGGCGTCACTTTCCATACTTGTAGAGCTAGCGTTGCGGTCAAAATTTTTATAACATTTGTGACTGCGTGACTCGAGTCCATTTCGCTCCGCTCTGTCACACACCGCACAAAATTTGTTGCGGATACCAATAAAGAGAACTTTTTTTGTGCGGTAACCAATTATGGCACCAACACCGGAAAGTGAATCGTAAGCGTTGCCGTACGACCTCTTCATCCAACTATCATCCGCTACAACGGTTATGTATGGAATGCCATTTATAGTTTCATTCCTTTCGAGGGCGAGTTGTTTTTCTACTTCGCCTGCCATTTTCATACTTTCTGTAGCTGTTTTTTGAAAATCATCGACTAGATTTTCGCGATGTTTTATATAAGTCTTTTCAGACATGCAAGGAATATTTATACCTGCACAGAACTCTTCCAGTTGGGCATAACCATTTCCAACTGTTATAGTTGTAGCTACAGCAGCTTGGTTGAGATCCAACTTTTCAGGTTCTCTGGATTCTGACCATATATTGTCTTCATAGTTGCACATTTGACATTTGAAGAAATATTGTGTCATCAACCCTTCACGATGAGATTTTATGAGTTTCCAATCTTTAAATTGGCACTCTATTCCTCGTGCATGATTATTAAATGTTCTGTGTATCTCTGTCCATATAAAAGAGAAATCGACAATACTGCGGCCTTTGGGCATGCATTCTTGGATACGATTTGTTTCTAAAAAGCCTTTATTATCGATAACGAGATTTTCGTTATCTTCGCTATGTACAACTTTTTCTATATACATACCTGGTACGTTGCTTTTTATATCTTCGTATTGCATTACTTTGGTACTGATGTTTGAATCCATCTTGTCTGATGATTCCATCGATTCAACAAACTTGATGGATTCATTTTCAGTACCATTAGTAAGCTTAGACGCAGACTTACAACCACGCAGACTTTCAACTCGCTGTAGGTTTAGCATTTGTCGCCTAGAAAAAAATAATCATATAATATTTATACGCATTTCAAACGTCATATCAAACATTATATACTCATTATTCCTTTCAATTTTCAAAAGAAAACTTAAAAAAGATACAATCTTGAAAGTGAGAACAGTTTTTTTCTTATTTTATTGTCAACAAATTATCATATACATTACAATATTATGTTGAAAGTAACCTTGAAAAGTAAATATAACCAGTACATGATATACTTTTCTGGCATTATTGTTACGAACCAGCCCACGTCAGAATAGACGCCTCTGGCATTATTATTATCACCAGCCCACGTCAGAATAGACGCCTCTGGCATTATTATTATCACCAGCCCACGTCAGAATAGACGCCTCTGGCATTATTATTATCACCAGCCCACGTCAGAATAGACGCCTCTGGCATTATTATTATCACCAACCCACGTCAGAATAGACGCCTCTGGCATTATTATTATCACCAGCCCACGTCAGAATAGACGTCTCTGGCATTATTATTATCACCAGCCCACGTCAGAATAGACGCCTCTGGCATTATTATTATCACCAGCCCACGTCATAATAGACGCCTCTGGCATTATTATTATCACCAGCCCACATTGAAGTATGTCTCTGGCATCAATTACTATTAACTAATTATTACGATTAACTAACTGTGTAACTACTATTTATATAAAGTGTTATTTTCATCAATAAATAAGAAAAAAACTGTTCTTCATATTTTACTTTAATATGTCATGGATGAACTGGCGGTACACGTTTCTTTTTATCGAAATATAAGATTAATTTAAAAAATTTGTTATTTGCTAAAGAAAAATCACAGAAAAAAAAACCGTTAACTTCACTTTCAATATTTTATACAGGGTGTCCCATTTTAAAAGCTCCACTACATTATTTCTTTAGCAAAGCACTTAAGAAAAAAAAGTTTCAAACAAAAGTTGTTTGGTTCGAAGGGGGACACAAGATGGTGATATTAGTTTGACCCTGAAGAGTCACTTGAAGGTCACATGAAGATCACCTTGAATTTCTTAAATGGAACACTCTATATATTTTTGCATATTTTTGTACTTTATCTCGAGAGCTTTCCAAAACACTATAATTAAGTATTTTTTTTATTAAGTACTCTTCGAGGTATAAGGCTTGAAATATTTTCTTATTTTTTTATATAAACCATAAAATTTTATATAAACCATAAAATATCTAGAAAAATATTCATTTTTCGATTATCTTACCTTAATACTTTTATGCATAGAACAATGTGAGGAATCAATTGGTGTAAAGAAAACACATAATAGTTTCAAAAAAAATCTGTAATTTGCAATTAACAATTACATATCTTTCTTCAAAACAACTGTTTTTTATTTACACTAATTGATTCCTCACGTTGTACACAAAATTATTAAGGCAAAATAATCGAAAAATGAATATTCTACTAAATATTTTTTTATTTATGTAGAATTAAGAAATTATTTAAACCTCATAACTCGAAAAGTGCTCGATGAATTAATACTTTATTACAGTGTTTTGGGAAGCTCTAGAGATGAGCTACAAGAATATGTAAAAATATATAGGGTATTTCATTTTAAAAAATTAAAGTGACCTTCGCGTGACCCTCAAATGAGTCTTCAAGGTCAAACCAATGGTACCATCTTATGGCCCTTTTGAAACCAAACAACTTTTGTCCTAAATATTTGTCTCTCCGGGACTTGGTTTTCGAGATATTCGACTGAATGGATTAAAATGAACCACCCTGTATATAGTGTGTTCCAAAAGTTCGGCAACGGTCAAATATATCGTAAAATATGAATTTTCTTGAAAAATGTTTCAAACAAAAGTTGTAGGGTTTGGAGGGGGACATAAGATGGTACCATTGGTTTGACCTTGAAGAGTTATTTGAAGGTCACATAAAGGTCACCTTCAATTTCTAAAATGGAACCTACTATTTTTCATTGCATATTCTTGTAGCTTATCTCAAGAACTCTCCAAAACACTATAATTAAGTACCTTTTTGTTAAGTATTTTTTGAGTTATAAGGCTTGAAATAATATCTTAATTTTACATTAATCGTAATATATCTAGTAAAATATTCATTTTTCGATTATCTTGCCTTGATACTTTTATGTACAAAATAATGAGAGAAATCAATTGGTGTAAAAAAAAACACACAGTTGTTAAAAAAAAAAAAAATTTTGCAATTAACAATTACATATTTTTTCTTTGGAACAACTGTGTGTTTTTTTTACACCAATTGATTTCTCTCATTATTTTGTACATAAAAGTTTTAAGGCAAGGTAATCGAAAAATAATATTTTACTAGATATATTACGATTTATGTAAAATTAAGATATTATTTCAAGCCTCATAATTCGAAAAGTACTTAACGAAAAGGTACTTAATTATAGTGTTTTGGAGAGCTCTTGAGATAAGCTACAAGAATATGCAATGAAAAATAGTAGGTTCCATTTTAGAAATTGAAGGTGACCTTTATGTGACCTTCAAATAACTCTTCAAGGTCAAACCAATGGTACTATCTTATGTCCCCCTCCGAATCCTACAACTTTTGTTTGAAACATTTTTTAAGGAAATTCATATTTTACGATATATTTGACCGTTGCCGAACTTTTAGGACACACTTATGTATACACAACACACACACACACACACACACACACACACCACACACACACACACACACGTATATACATACATACATACATACATACATACATACATATATGGACAGAATAGTAATGGTTGCAGCACTTTTATTATAAAATTTAGGATTACAAGTTAGTAATCATATATCGTATATCGATATATCAAATATCGAAACTTGCTTATATACAGAATGTCCCAAAACTTATAATCAATCTTTCAAAGACAGATTCCTGGAATCATCTGAAGACGATTTTTCCTCAATGAAAATGTCGAGGCACTAATAATTTTCGAATTATAAGTGATTGGAATTAAGGGATTTTCCGTAAATTAAGCTTTGCAAAAATAAAATATTAACAAAACCACATTCTTCAATTAATTTTAAATAGAGTTTACTTTAGTTGAGTTTTAATTAAAGGCTTAATTGCAAAGATATATGATGAAAAAGATAAGGAACACGCAAAAAATGATGGCCTTTATTGACATTTTTGCTGAGGAAAAATCGTCTCCAAATGATACCAGGAATCTGTCTTTGTAAGATTGATTATGAGTTTTGGGACACCCTATATGTATATACAGGGTCTACCAAAAGTGTGGAAACCCCTAAATATCTCGGAAAATATACGTTTTACAGAAAAGTGTTTCCAACAAAAGTTGTAGGGTTTAAGAAGATCTATATACTGATTCTATCAGTTTGACCTTGGATGGCGTCGTCAAGGTCAGGTCAAGGTCACATTGACTTTTTTAAATAACACCCCCTACATTTGATTGCATATTCTTATAGCTTAATTCAAGAGCTTTCCAAAACACTATAATAATGTTCATTTTTATTAAGTACTTTGCGAGTTATGAGGGTTGAATGATAGAGTAGCGCCGGTATTAACATTATCCAAGGTGTACTACATGGAGGTTACTCGCTCGGATTTGCATCTGTTGTGTGTGTGATCCAGCTAACTAAGGCAAGATCGGTCGTGGATCCAGTCAGCAAAAGCAAAGACCCAACCAAATTACAATCGAGCATTTAAAGACCTGGAAAGCAATCGACATAGTAAACAGTAAATAAATTTGTGGATGCTCATTTATCATAATAATTGTTCGAAATGTGTGCGTGTGCGTGCGTGCGGTGCGTGTATACAGAGATCAGGTTAGGTTGCACCAAACGATTGCAAATGTGTTTCAATGTGTTAAAGTAAATGCTGAAAGTGGCTGCCATTTACTTCCTGACAATATGCTAATCTTTGGTAGAATGTAGAAATGACTTTACGATTCGTTTCAAAGGTATCAAAGCCATTTCATCCCTTATTCGCTGTATCAATTCGTGAATGGTTTTAGGTTTTGTTCTGTAAACCTTACTCTTCAGATATCCCCATAGATAATAATCAAGAGGAGTTAGATCTGGTGACCGAGGTGGCCAATCCTCTCCTCCCTCATTTCCGTTCCTTCTTCCTATCCACCGTAGCGGAAAAGTCTCATTTAAAATACGACGTGGTCCTGCACCAAAATGAGCAGGAGCTCCATCATGCTGAAACCATATTTCTTGGAAATTATTTGGAAAAGTATTCTGTATGGCTGGAATTATTTGATCAACAAGTAATCTCTCATACCTTTGAGCGTTCAAATATTCTTCAAAAAAAAACGGCCCTATTAAATAAGCCATCTATTATTCCGCACCATACATTTATTTTTTGTGGATGTTGTGTGTGAGTTTCCCGCACCCATTCGGATTCTCATCTGACCAGAAACGAAAATTTTGATTATTAACTTCTCCCGTTAAGGTAAAAGTTGCCTCGTCTGTGAAAACAATTTGATAAGGGAAGATGGGCCGGACATCTATTAGTGCCATCATTCTTTCACAGAAATGTATACGACGCTCCTCATCTCCGTTTTGCAATTCTTGAACGTATTGCAATTTATATGGATGGAACTTGTTCTTCTTTAAAATTCTCCAAACCGACATGGGAGCAATATCGTGAGTTTGAGCGACTCTCTGAACACTAGAATTGGGATCTTCAATAAATGTCTGCAGAACATCAAGTTGTTTTTCTTCGTTGGTTGCAGACAATGGTCTTCCTGACTTAGAGCGATTCTTACGCTACCAGTTTGTCTAAAACGTTCTATTGTTTTTAACACAGTGGACTTATTAATTCGACGGTTCGGATACGTGTCATTAAATAATCGAACGACATCAGAGAACGATCTTTCGTTATCACCCCATCCACGCATCATGAGGATAGTGATTCTTTCACGTTCCGACAAGTCGCCAGCCATTTTTAAAACGTTTAATTTTAATTAATCGTACGTTGTATTTGGACGATAACAATTAATTTCTGCTTGCTCAAAGCTGAAGTTAGAAGGTGCTCGTTCTTTGATAGCTTTATACATTCTTAGTTGAATTTTAAATGCGAGTTAGACTGCATGTAGTGCGTCACATAGCGGTAAATGAAGGAACTAATATAACATTTAAAATTATAATTGACTTACTAATTTATTATATTTATGTTAATTACTTTTATAAGTTTAATTTTAAATATATAATTATATTGTAGTTTTGATAATATTTGAAATATAATTTTGATATTTCTATTATATATATTAATTAGATAGAATAATAAATTGAGAGAAGTATTTTATAGTTTATTATTTAATTTTTATAGTTGTTGTTGTGAAAGGACTTAGAGTTACCTTATTAGTTTTAATAAATTTCGATATCATGGTAATAAGTTGCTTATTATTTTTTTAATTTTAGAAAGTTTTAAAAGAAATATGCACGATTAAAATTATTTTGAATAAAAATCAAATTTTCATTAAAAACTTACTCCAATTCAAATTAAATCCGTAAATATCAATTTAAAAAAAAGATCCAATCTATTAAAAAAATAAAGATTGTAATGAAATATAATTTTTTTACTATAAATCATAAAATTCATGAAAAAAAAATTAATTATCATACATATGTTCATCTTAAAACTTTCTAAAATTAAAAAAATAATACAACTCATTACCATGATATAAAAATCTAAATAAAATAAATTATAGGTAACTCTAAAGTCCTTTCCACAATATATAAAAATTTAATAATAAACTATAAATAATTCAATTTTTATTTTACAAATTAAATACATAATTATAGAAATATTCGAAACTTTATTATTTAAAATTATTAAAAACTACCAATATATTGTAATTATATATAAAAATTAACTTCTCAAAATAATTATACATAAATTATATAAAATATTAAGTCAATTATAATTTTAATATTATATATATAGTTTAATTAATAAAACTGTTAATTTTGTAAATTAAAAATATTTTAAAAATCATAAGATATATATAATATATATATATATATTACTATATATACATATATATACAGGGTCTACCAAAAGTGTTGGAAACCCCTAAATATCTCGGAAAAATATACGTTTTACAGAAAAGTGTTTCCAACAAAGTTGTAGGGTTTAAGAAGATCTATATACTGATTCTATCAGTTTGACCTTGGATGGCGTCGTCAAGGTCAGGTCAAGGTCACATTGCTTTTTTAAATGACACCCCCTACATTTGATTGCATATCTTATAGCTTAATTCAAGAGCTTTCCAAATCACTATAATATGTTCTTTTTATTAAGTACTTTGCGAGTTATGAGGGTTGAATGATAGAGTAGCGCCGGTATTAACATTTCCAAGGTGTACTACATGGAGGTTACTCGCTCGGATTTGCATCTGTGTGTGTGTGATCCAGCTAACTAAGCGAAGATCGATTCTCAACATATCCTCAATTTCGCTGAAGTCAAATTGCAAAAAATTGCTCCATAAAACATGTATGAACGTCTCG